>NC_134484.1:281659331-281706831 GCF_040206685.1 Ascaphus truei | reverse complement strand
CGATCCATGAAGTACCAGAATCAGACGATGATCGATTGGGCTACCGCTTGATGTAGGACAAAGTTGGGGAACTCACCAGTGAAGAAGATTAAAAGTCTTTATTTGGAACTACATAAAATGGACAAAACTCCTTCTCCACGTGTTTCACGCCCACTATGGTGCTTTGTCAAGGAGTGTGCACTAGAAAAAACAGTGCAGTTAAATACCTAACCCACACACACAAATCAAGCTGCTGTCAATTAGCCTAATGACACATCTACACATGTAATAGATCAAATTTAAATGGTAAATGTCAGCATTGTCAAGGACAGAAAAAAGAAAGAAGAAACAAACAAAATAATACCATAGATGTATCATAACCAACTTGATCAGAATTGAGTCTAATAAATCAATGATCAAGGGTATGAAAAAGTTAAAAAAACAATGGATATAAGAATTGAGTCTCATTAATAAAAAATCAAATATATAGGTTGTGTTTCGCCTGTACCTACAGTGAACTAACTATCTTGGTTAAGAAATCTTCAGTGGATAACTATATTAGTATAATCCAAAGAAGCCCAAGTATATTATAATCTACTTGGAATTATGAATGAATCCATATAACTATGTGGATCATGAAATTCAATCATGGTTCAAGATGTTAAATCTTAATTTGCATAACATTGTATAGCAAAAGGTGGTCAAAATTGAGCCAACCAAGTAATATTCATATTAGTGGTATTGAGGAGACAAAAACCTATGGCATTCAAAGGCATTGTTAAAAGGCTACATTTTGAACAGAATACATAGAAAACAACTGCAAATATGACATTAAAATGAATAATAATGATAATCACGACAATCAGATTTGGGCCAAGGCACTAAAGGGGGGAAGGGGAAGGTAGGGGGGAGGGGAAGGAGGAGGGGGAGAGGGTGGGGAGGGAGGGGGGTTTGGAGGAAAGGGAAGGGAAGAAAAGAAGAAAAGAAGCTGACAATCATAATAAATCATAAAAAGTGTTACAAATCCCAATGGACATTTAAACCGTGAGGTGTTAATAAAGTATTTAAAGTAAAAATCCAATAGGCCTCCCTTTGATGTAAAAGAGAGACCCTGTTGCCCCTTCTGGGGTGGGATCGAACATGTTCTAAGGCCACACATTTGAAGTTCGTCAGAGTGCCTTTATGGTACTGAAATGTTTGGACACAGGATGTAATTGATCCAACTTGACAATTAATCTCATATGTTCATGGATTCTCTCCTTGAAGGCTCTAGTTTTAAGCCCTATATATCTCATATTACAACCACAGGTCAGCATGTAAACAACAAAATTTGTATTGCAATTCATAAAGGACAATATGCGGAACTGTTTCTTCCCCTCTTTATTATCGAAGCTATCTGTTTCTTGGCCAAATTTACAAATCTTACATTTGCCCCATGCATAACAACCCCGGCAATTCGGGAAAAATTGACTATTAGGTTTCATGATAGGTCTCAGCATACTCGGAGATAACATATTGGCCAATGTTGAAGATCTCTTAAAGACAAATTTGAGGTGAATAGTAGCCATGTCTTTCAAAAGCGGGTCGGTGAGCAAGATATGCCGATATTTTTTGATAATGGATTTGATACTATTGGACTGGTTTCTGTAATCAGAAATAAAGAGGGGAGGATTCTTATTAGATACATAAGGTCTGTGATCGTCAGTCCTAACTCTCTTAGCTCTTAATGAAAATGTATTGGGGTTGAAGTTAATCAGGTCCTCTCTGAGTTTTGATCTGGCATTAAGATATGAATCTATTATGATTACAGGATCATAACCTCTCAGTGGAAATCTGTCAGTAAGTTCTCTTGATCTAAGGTCAAAATCTGCCAGTGTGGAACAGTTGCATCACAAATGCAAGTACTGTCCGTGTGGAATACCAGAGAACAGACTGTAATGGTGACAACTGTGTGCATGTACAGTAATAGGGTGTTTTTTGAATTTGGTTTCCTATAAACATCCGTAGACACCTTCAAATCCAGATCCACAAAAAGACACATATCAAGAAAATGAATGTGGTTAAAGTGATGTGAGTGCGTGAATGTGAGATTGAAAGGATTAGTGTTGTGTAGCAATGAATTGGTGTAATTGTGAGACAGTACCGGTCCAAACTATAAGGAGGTCGTAAATGTAGTTGTGGTAAGATGTGATAAGATGTCTGAAGGGATTCCCATCTCCAAACATGTGGGACTGCTCCCACCATCCCATAAAGAGGTTGGCGTTTGAGGGTGCAAAGCACGTCCCCAGTTGCAGTCCCACGTGTTTGGAGATAGAACTTTCCACCAAACATTAAATAATTATGTGTGAGAAGAAACAATATGCTGTCTAAAAGAAAAGTGATATGTGCAGGTGATAAACTAGAGTGGTGTTCTAAATAATATCTGGCTGCTGTGATGCCATGTTCATGTGAAATAACTGTGTATAAAGAAGAAACATCTAGTGTGACCCATAAGTAATTAAGTAATTAGGTGCCCAAGTGTAATCATGAAACAGTGATAAAACGTGAGAGGTGTCAAGAAGATAGGAAGGTAATGCGTGAACTAGTGGTTGAAGAAAATGATCGACATAAATAGATAAATGTTCACCCAGTGACCCAATACTTTAAACTATAGGTCACCCAGAAGGTGAAGTGAGGGTTTTGTGGATCTTTGGAAGGTGATGGAATATGGAAATCACAGGATGTGAATAGAAGAATGATAAATTGCTGCACTCTATTATAATCAGAAAAAAGTGGATACAACTACCGGTGTTCCTGGTTCAGGATTCTCTGTAACAATCCAGGGTATAACGAAGGGAAGAATATCAGGGCTCCACGGATTTGCTCAATAAACTAATTTATTGCCAATAGACTTAACCTTTCGGCCACACAGGCCTTTCTCAAAAGCAGAAACGGCTTTTGAGAAAGGCCTGTGTGGCCAAAATGTTAAGTCTTTTGGCAATAAATGAATTTATTGAGCAAATCCGTGGAGCCCTAATTTTCTTCCCTTTGATCACAGGATGTGTACAGGAAAGATACTCAAACTCATTGATTGAGAGGAACTGAAGGATTTTCCCCATGTCTAGGAGCTCAAAAATTTCCTTAGAAAAGGAAGGAGTAGGATCTGAACTAAGCAAAGTATAGGACTGAGGGTCACTCAGTTGACGCAATGCTTCTTGTATACAGTATAGTGATCACATTCCATCACGACCACAGCTCCGCCTTTATCCCGCTTTTTTAATAACTAAGGAAGAGTTCTCTCTAAGGGGGATATGCACAAAGCTGTGACAAGTCGTTATAAGAGCGCAAAGTGCTCGTAGAACGTGATGTTCCGCTGAGCGCGATTCACAGAGCAGTGCTAACAGGCAATTTGCGCTCTAAAACGGACTTTTTCCAAGAAATTTTTCAGTCAAACTTTGCTTGTATGATCAGCTGTTTGCGCTGATTTCTGCCCTTCTACGTGGTTCTCTAAGCTCCGCTAACTTATTTTACTTGAAAATTGCGCTGAAACACGCTCACCAGGTAAAAGCAGCTGATAAAAAAGCAGGACTTAGAAAAATGTATTTGTTTACATTTTTGCAGGCGCAACACCCATACAACAGGCCGGCGGGTGTCCCCGGCTGACCCCGTTGGGGTTCCCGCGGGTGTCTGGGGGTCCCGTGGGAGTCCCCGGCTGACCAAGCGGGGGTCCCCAAGGGAGCCAGGTGGTTCCGCAGGTGTCCGGAGGTCCCATGGGTGTCCCCGGCTGACCAAGCGGGGGTCCCCGAGGGAGCCGGTGGTCCCGCAGGTGTCCGGGGGTCCCGTGGGTGTCTCCGGCTAACCAAGCGGGGGTCCCCGAGGGAGCCCGGTGGTCCCGCAGGTGTCCAGGGGTCCCGTAGGTGTCCCTGGCTAACCAAGCGGGGGTCCCCGAGGGAGCCCAGTGGTCCCGCAGGTATCCAGGTGTCCCGCGTGCTTCCAGGGGTCCCTGCTGGCATGCGGTAGCAATCGTGTGCCACACCCAAAGACAACTGTCCTTAAAAATTAATACAACCCAATAACACATAAGTACAGTATTGTGCAAAAGGACTATTCTCCACATATGGATAATACTATATTTCACCTTTTAACATACATTAAGCTGTAGAAAGAAATTAAATGTATTTAGCACTCAGAAGGGTCCAGGGGCGGTCCTCGCAGCTGTCTGGGGGTCCACGGATGTTGACGTGAATATATCTGTGTCTCCCTTGAGCTGATAATCAATAATTGAAATTGAATGAGAACACATGATTGATTTTAAATAAATATCAATTGAATTACATGTATCTTCCTAACTTTATAGTGTACCAGCAAACGTTAGCAGGGGGTTAATTTAAAGGGCAATACTCCCGTGATCAGAAAACAACCATCCTGACAATAATCCAACCTTCTGGCACACCTTTATAGAAACAAATGAGTACTTCTTGTGATGTAACACCTTCATGACTCAACATGTTACATACAAATGTCATGATTGAGTCATAATTTTCTAGCAATTACTCATATTGGTTCGCTACATCGCTTTCACTGTGGATTTAGGAATGGTGTATATTTGATGATTACATCACATTTATAATGTGTGTAAAAGGGAAGGGCAGTGGGAACAGCGCTAATGCAAAAAATAAAAATTAGTGACAATTAAGTGACTAACATAATATAAATACACACTTTAATATGAAAGTGGAGGCTGCCAGGTATAAAAGGGTTCACACAAACCAATAAAGACAATAAAAACACATAAACCGGCGCCTCCAAAAGAAAATAAAGATATATAGCCTGACCGAATATAGTCCAATGCAGCTGGGATGAGATCCAAGGCAGTATCTTCAATGAAGTCTCTTAGAACGACAAAAAAACAAATAAGACAACAACATGGAAGAAAAAAAGAGAAAAAGATCATAGTGCAACTAAAAACAAAAAATCACTGATAAGGTTTACAAGGAATGATTGCAAATTTAATACGATGAATAAAAATGAATATAAAAACAACAAACACTTGATTGTTGGGCAAAAGACACTTATGAAGCGATGGCATCCGGTAGGGATAAAATTGAAACCCTACATACAGCAAAGCTGATAAACGTAAGCCCGTAGCACAATGTCACAATCCAGAACCAGAGCCTGGTAGAGAGATGATACAGCTCTGCCTCTTAGAGCTCCACGATGCCAGAAACCACCGCTGGCCACATGCCCACGAATCACCAGGAGTGCAGGGGGTAAAACAGGCAACAGCCTGAACCCAGTGCTGCCGGGGGACACACCGATGCGATACACGCAGACCAGGAGGTCTCGCGATAGCCCGGTGACGTCACCACTAAGCACAGTAGCAGGGGAAGTCCCGGACAAGTACCGGGGGGCTCAGAGAGCTAGGGCTTGGTACAGAAGGACAAACGGGATATTGGGGGAGAACGCCAAAAGTCTCTGCCAATAAAAGTCCACCCTACGCGTTTCGTGACGTCAGTCACTTCGTCAGGGACATGTGACCAGCGGCGGTTGCCTTTTTTACCCCCTGCACTCCTGGTGATTCGTGGGCATGTGGCCAGCGGTGGTTTCCGGCATCATGGAGCTCTTAGAGGCAGAGCTGTATCATCTCTCTACCAGGCTCTGGTTCCGGATTGTGACATTGTGCTACGGGCTTATGTTTATCAGCTTTGCTGTAAGTAGGGTTTCAATTTTATCCCTACCGGATGCCATCGCTTCATAAGTGTCTTTTGCCCAACAATCAAGTGTTTGTTGTTTTTATATTCATTTTTATTCATCGTATTAAATTTGCAATCATTCCTTGTAAACCTTATCAGTGATTTTTTGTTTTTAGTTGCACTATGATCTTTTTCTCTTTTTTTCTTCCATGTCGTTGTCTTATTTTTTTGTTTGTCGTTCTAAGAGACTTCATTGAAGATACTGCCTTGGATCTCATCCCAGCTGCATTGGACTATATTCGGTCAGGCTATATATCTTTATTTTCTTGTGGAGGATCTGGTTTATGTGTTTTTATTTAATAATGTTTGTAACAAATCTGAATTAAAATAGAATGAATTTTTGATTTACTACAATTCATATGTTCACAATACTATACAACACACGTGTCATGAATTACAATCATGTGATTTATTAGTCTGCCTATTTAAACGATATAAGGAGCCACTTAACTTACAGGATGAAATGGATGTAACACCAGATTACACTTTTGTGTTGCTTTTTGCGAGGAGGAGGAGGGACATTATGTTGCAGAGGAGAGAGAGGAGAGAGAGGAGAGAGAGGAGAGAGAGGAGAGAGAGGAGAGAGAGGAGCGAGAGGAGCGAGAGGAGAGAGATGATAGAGAGGGAGATCCGTGTTGTGAGACACATAGCCCCCCGCAATTTTGGGCAAAGAAGCTCCCTGGAGGGGTTGAGTGTGGCAGAGATTAGGATCCGCTATCGATTGAGCTCAGCGGCTATCTTGGAACTGTATGAAGTGTTAAAAGAAGATTTAGAGCCAACAACACAGGAGTCACGCAGTGCCTGGCCTTGTTAAAATGCTGAGCTCATTACATTTTCTTGCTTCTGGGTAATTTCAGCCAACTGTGGGCATAGTACATGGGGTCTCGCAGTCGGCATTCTCGTGGGCCTTTAGCCAGTTTCTATGTGCACTGACTCAATGCGCTAGTGATTATATACATTTTCCTAGCGAGCAGACAGAGTGGCAGGCACTGAAGACTGCATTTTATAATGTAGCTGGGCTACCCAATGTGATGGGTGCTATAGATTGCACACATGCTGCGCCGACCCCGCTACGTGAAGAAGAGAGGGATTTACGGAACAGGAAAAATTACCACTAGCTCAATGTGCAAGTCGTATGTGACGCATACATGAAAATTCTGAGTGTGGTAGCCCACTTCCCAGGTGCCTGCCATGATTACCATATTGTGAAGAGCTCATTGTGACGGGGGAGGGGTGCCAAGCGAGTAATAAAGGGGTCACCCCCATTAGGCACCCTCTTCCACCGTCTGGGAAGTGAGGGGTTAACCCGAAATGTACGTATATTACATATGTCCCCTGTTTCATATCCAAAAGGTATGTCCCTTGGTTATCCTATTTCCACATACTGTATAGCGGGAATTGATGTATTTTTATTCCCCTGCCTCATGGCAAACCGTTTTATTTGCTAAGTGTTTATATTGGTACAATTATGGTGTTTGTACCTTTGCAGTGTATGCAGCAACCACATACACTGGGATCCAGGTGGGAGGGAAAGGGTTAATATTAATTTTGTGTTTATGGCCCTTTGTCCCTTTTCCCGCCTATGGAGGTTCCGGCGATTTGGGCCTGATATCATAGAAGACCTGCAGGTGGCGCCCGAGAGGAGGAGCGCCGGTTCCCCATTGTAAGTCAATAAAGCCATTCATTTCAATGGGGATTCCTCAAAGCCGACCTCCAGGAACGTGTTGGCAGCCATCCTAACCGCAGACCGCAAGAGCGGAAACATTGTCTTGAAGAAAGCTTTGATCACTCCCCTGTCAAGTTCAAATTCAATTGGCGTGGGAAACTTAGGTTCTAGGGCACCCACGAATAAAATTATTTTTGCCCCTAAACCCTAGAACCCCCTCACACGACCCCAACCTGGTCCGAGACTTAATGACCCCGGTAAAGGATTGCGCTCGTTATAAGGGTTGCACCATAGACTCTAATGGTGGAGGTTAAAGCCGCGAGTAAAAACGGATAAGTCAGAGTGAGCAGAAACCTGGAACCCATAACTCCATGTAGTCCTAGTTCCGGCAGTATTGCATGGCAAATACCGACCATCTTGGGGCAAAAGAACGGAGTCAGGGTAATTGCAAAGTTTGGGTTTCTGCCATTGACTTGCATGGCAGAAAAAAGCCTTGTGTTCCAAAAGTGCTTTTAAACTGTAATTGTGTAACTCCGGTCTGGTGGGTCGCAGCGAACTGAAACTTGGCCACCATGGAGAGTCCCCTCCAGCATGAGGGTCTGGCAATTTTTAGCCCGCTCGGCCAAGCCGAACGGATTATTTTAATATATATATTAAGACCTGTACTGTATTTCAAAGCGGGGATAAAAGCCTGCGAAAGTCCCTGGCTCTGTTTAATGTTAATGCTCAGGGGGGCAACCCATTATCTACAACAGACCCCCTGATCAAAGTCTCAGTGGAGAAATGCAGGGCTTGAGTGGTCTGTAAGTGCTGTAATTCAAACTTAGAGACAAAGGATTTCCTGACCAGATACCAGGCTGGTAGACTTTTAGGCGCCCTGACTTTTGTGTGGGGCTAAAGAAATGAGACCCCAAAGGGCCAGAGTTGTGCATGTGCCAACTAACTGGAGGCATGATCTAACAATGTTCCCACGTTAGCTGGCAAGGAGGGATTGGATGCAGATAATTGTCATCCAATGTCTTCCACGCTATGCCAGGGTATAGGACTGGAATCCCATATAAACCTGTGTAAACCCTATACCCATTGTCTTTGATTTTACCAACTACTGCACCGACACACTTTATTCGAGCAAATACCCAGTATGTACCTGGCAGATACCTGGAATGCGCCGCTCCTCAACTCTGACAAGCCCCGTTGCGTTTGCCTTCCCAGCCTTGGTTCATGCCTGGCTGACGGGCGGCTGATCTGTTAAATGATAATGATTAGGATTTAATAGGCTGCAATGCTTCGCGTGTCTACCAGATGGCATAAATTCATGAATTGTAATGCAGTATATATATATATATATATACTGTGCAGTATTGCAGCCAGTGGGAATAAAATGCTTCAATCCCTGCTTGGAAAATAACCCAATGCACTCGGGCAGAAAACAGTCACAAACCTCAATACACCCGGGTATACCCGAATTCGTGGGACTAGCCGAGCTCGAATAAAGTGTGTCCCCAGTGTACTTGATGCCTGATTGCTGTACGAATTGCCAATCCTGTACCCGATTGCTTCATTACCCAACCCCTAAGTAAGTGCTATATTTTGTCTGTTATTTGTATCATCTTGTGTGTTCACCTATCTAAGGAATAAACTATCTTTATTATATCTAAGTCGTGTTCAATTCAACCCAGATATTTTGTGTATATTATAACCTATCACTAACTACCGTGACATTCATTAGTCTTCCGTAAATTTGAAGCTGGGGAATTCGAGGACAGTTGGCTATTGGGTCAGTCAATGTTACAGAAAGTGCATTTCCAAGTACATTTAATGTAGAGTTTAATGTTTCATTATGTGTTGCTAATATTGTATGTAACCACCAATACTTAACATTTGTGAAGTTGTATATCTAATCCATGTAATGCAGCATCATCTTAGATAATGATGATTTTATTGTTAGGGTATGTGTTGTATATTATTCACTCTCATGTACTAGGAAATGGCAATAGCCAATGTTTTGTATACTGTTACATATTATATTAACATTCATGTGATTTGACTGTCTTATACACTGGCGACACACTTTATTCGAGCTCGGCTAGTCCCACGAATTCGGGTATACCCGGGTGTATTGAGGTTTGTGACTGTTTTCTGCCCGAGTGCATTGAGGTATTTTCCAAGCAGGGATTGAAGCATTTTATTCCCGCTGGCTGCAATACTGCACAGTATATATATATATATACTGCATTACAATTCATGAATTTATGCCATCTGGTAGACACGCAAAGCATTGCAGCCTATTAAATCCTAATCATTATAATTTAACAGATCAGCCGCCCGTCAGCCAGGCATGAACCCAGGCTGGGAAGGCAAACGCAACGGGGCTTGTCAGAGGTGAGGAGCGGCACATTCCAGGTATCTGCCAGGTACATACTGGGTATTTGCTCGAATAAAGTGTGTCGGTGCAGTAGGTGACTCAGGATATGGAAGCCGGCCTTGGCTTCTGACCCCACTGGGTAATACTCAAACCCCTGCAGAGGAACGATATAATGCCACACACATATCCACACGCTCGGTGATTGAGAGGACATTTGGAGTGTTGAAAAGTCATTTTAGATGTCTTGATAGATCTGGTGGCGCGCTACAATATTTTCCAGCGAAGGTGAAGTTTGGCGACATAGTGATTTGTTGTTGCATTCTGCACAACATTGCCATACGTTACAATCTTCAAGGCAACATTCGGGAGGATTTAGAGGAGGATCCTCTTGTGCCTCCTGCAGTGGTTAGAGAGCATACAGCCAGTGGGGTGGAGACTCGCCGGATTTAAATAGAGGATTTTTTCACATGTAAGATTTTCTTTTACATATAATATAATGTATAATCATCTCGTGATGTGTGTCACATTGCATTGTGTGTATCTAATTATAGGATCCTGCTCTCTCCAACGAACTGCACATTTTGTAGTGAATGATCAGAAGTTCGTCTGCCAAAGGTATGTCAATGTTTAACACATTTGTTCTTGTATACATCATTTTTCCCCCCACCTGTACAATGTGTGCATCCTTAAATGCAGAATGTTGTGCATCAAGTGAAGAGATAGTGCAGTATTCATGAATATGCATAGTGTTATATTACAACTTAACAACTACTCTACATGATGATATATCATTTTTTAAACAACTTGAAACTTAATTATAAACGTCTAAACCATTAATTATTAATTGTGTTCCTAAATACTTAGCCAATAGTTATGGTTCACATTCCTTACTTAATAGTATTATTACCACTTACGTAACTATTACTACATACATATTTGGACTGTCTGCATAATTATGAGCAGATGACATGGTGATATCTTCTATCAGTAACCTAGCATGTATCCCTAACCTAAGTAATATTTGTAGGTTTAAAACACACATTTCTATATTAATCTTTCATGTCATTGCTTCGTACAATTAATGTAGAAATTTGACCAATACATTACAGTTCCACTATAAATAAATGTGTCTTTCTTCAGACGAAATAGGAAAACATGAATTGTATTATTTGAGTGGTGTCACCAGCATGACATTGACAAAAATGTAGCACTAAGACAAGATGTAATTTCAACGTTTATTGTAATGTTTACACACATTTCAAAGTAATCGAAAATATCCTAAAATATATATTCATTCATCTAATCAAATTCTGTCATCTAATATTAGCTAGGTTATATAAAAGTTTGCATGTTAACTTTCATGTGTATCAAAGCATGAGTGCCCATGTGATATATTTGGCATGTGGCCAGTATGTAAAAGCTTTCAGTTGGGCGGTGTTTGGATACATCCATTCACATTACCTTCTGTCTGGAACGGAGATGTCAACTTCTGTTAAAGAAGTAGATATGTAATATTAATGACAGAAATGTAGATGTTTAATGCAAAATTAATGATGCATCTAAACACACGTGTTTTTCTACTGTAACTGGGTACTACACGTGAAGCATGCCATACTAAAATATTATGCTACATCTGCTAAATAACTACTTACTAACTTACTGTATAAAAGCAAGGTATTTATGTTAAACATATATATATATATATATATATATTCATAATCAACCACGGAAAATGCTACAAATGCTTGGACTACACAAGGTTTGGTTTGTCCACATGCTATCACTACAAACATGTTCAATTCAGAATGCTAAACAACATTAACTAGTCAGCATAATGTGACCGATTTGCTGTTAAAGTGCTGCATTTCCAGCCATTTAGATAAGTGACTAACCCAGAATCACCAGACACATAACATTATAATTTAGCCATATGCAAAGTACACAGATAAGGAATATATGTACTGCATTTCTGCACATATAACATATATATTTAATGTTGCAAATGGATTATTTTCTTTTCACTGAGGGGCGTACACATAGTGGACTGACATTTAAGGGTTGTACAGGAATATCTCTGATTTTCTACGCCATTGCACAGCAATTTTCAAAATATTGGCACGTATATCGTTAACTGGAACTTACCTTCTTTCAGAAGTGTGTTCCGGCTTATTGTGATCTTCACACCGCGATCTCTGTTATATTATCAGAAGAAGGCAAAAAGGTAAAAGAGACACGTTAATTTAGGCAAATGAGAATTTTTTTCTCGTATGGTACGCGCATGTGTCATGAATCGAACGCATATGCCTGTCAGTCGGGAATAAGCGATTCACAGAGTGTATAATCTATTTCTGTTATAGTTACCTGCATTATATTGCAATCATATTCGGTGCAGTCATGGAAGGGGTGTTTGCGAGGTAGTCGCTGTAGTCAATCAATTCGTTGTTCAGTGTGTTCAGCTGGGTAGGGTTGTAGCTGACTCCATAACAGTTTGAATCTTGTGGAATGTACTGAGGCGGATACAGATAGTAACTTTGTGCCATTTCTTCTGGTCGGACAAAGTTGGTATTATGCATGTTATCATAATCACTTGTTCCGTTATGGTTCTGGTATTGGTTGGCCAACTCTGGTTGAAAATAGAAATTCAGCTGAATATTTCTGGCACCGCTGTTGGCACCTATATCATGGTAGTTGTGCCCGACAATTGTCTGTCTTCTGACATTTCTATTCACAGACATACGCATACCGGATTCATAAACTGACCAACAGCCACCCCTGTTTCCGAGACACAGTGGGTTTCGAATAAAAGAAGGATTGATTGATAAAGTGCGGCAGATAGAATTTCTCCATACCGTAGGTTTTGGATGATTTTGATAATAAGGGTAGTTCTCCGTTATATATTCATATATCTGTGAGACAGTAGCTTGTTTCTGGTTTCGGTTTTCAATAGCGCTATATTTTAGATTGGCGTAAGAGAACGGAGGCTTTTCCTTAGAACACATCTCAAATTGCATGTTTTATCAGGGAATGGAGTAAAGTAACCAAAACGATACCTTAAGTCATCTTCTTACAAAGTAGCCAAACTTTCATTCTGTGCACAACACTGTACAAGGTCATTATATAAAGGAAGAAGTGTCCATGTATTCGTCGCCCACATACAGGTGGTCAGTGTATTTGATAATTTTTGCTTGCGTTTGTCGTCATCTGTTTCTGGATTTTGGGTATCCTGTAGTGCCATAAAATCAGGTCCGGAATCTTCTGGCTCAGGGACAAGAATATGTGGTGTATCCACTAATATTTCATCATCACTTATGACATCTTCCACATGTTGTTGTTGTTGTGTTGCAGACAGATCGTAATCCGTGTCCTCAGCAATAACTATATAATAAATAACAAATTTTTACAATCAACATAATGACTAAGTAATTTTGTGCTCCTCTTTATTTGCCTGTACATCTAGTGTGAATGCACATATTGTTATGCTATTTCCCGGGGTAACAGGAAGCTCACGTACTTTGAAGCCCTCCAACAGCATCCGATGCCATCCGCCATGAAGATCCGGATCAGGTACCCAAATCTTCTTTTTTCTTTCTTTAATCACCTTCTTCTATCTTCATCTGTAACCATTTCTTGATCTTCTTAATCTTCTATCTTCTTGTTGTAATCCAAAAAGCCCCATGGTAGATCCCAACCGATGTTGTCTCGTCGTCTTCTTGGGCTCAAATGAGGCGTCACAGCCTTAAATAGGGCTTGTGATATCACATTTAGCCTCCAAATGGTTAACAGCCACCTGATTGGCTGTTAAAACCATGTTCCGACTTTAATTTTTTTTTGACATGATGTCACTTAAAGGGAATGATGCCAGCCAATCAGAATGGCTGTGCTTCATTTGCCTTTAAGATGATGTCATGAAGCCGGTGTCACATGGTATTTCAGCTAATCAGATCATGGGAACCAATTCCCCACTCTGATTGGCTTAAATACCTTGTGACACCGGCCATCTTGGATTTAGTGATGTCATCTTAAAGGCAACTTAAGCACAGCCATTCTGATTGGCTGGCATCATTCCCTTTAACATGACATCACTAAATCCAAGATGGCCAGTGTCACAAGGTATTTCAGCCAATGAACGAGGAACTGAAGTTTGCCCCTGGAAACTCGTGAATCGAGAATGAATTGAACTTCAAATTCCTGTTGCCCCTGGACCACCACTGGGTTAGGTCTGTGAGAGTGGTCCGAAAAATGTATATTCTGTAAGGAGGGTTTCAGGAGAGAAACGTAGAACACCGTTGGCATCCTCATGGTGGGAGGCAGCAAAAGCCGATAAGCCACCGGGTTGATCCGTTCGAGGACCTTGAAAGGACCCAAGAATCTGGGCGCCAGGTTCTGAGAAGGAGTTTTAAGCTTGAAATTCTTAGAGGAAAGCCAGACTCTGTCCGTCGGTTTATACTCAGGTGCTACCTGGCGTCGCCAATCCGCTTGAACCTTTTGTCTTCCGATGGCCCCTTGCAAGGCTTTTTGGATCCTCTTCCAGGAGTCTTGTAGATTAGAGACTTGGATATCTGCTGCAAGTACTCCAGACGGAATGGATGAGAGAGGAAGACGGCTAGGGTGGAACCCGTAATAAATGAAGAATGGCGACTCTTGCGTGGATTCGTTTCTCAGCGAATTAATCGCAAACTCAGCCCAGGGAAATAGATCTACCCAGTTGTCTTGACATTCCGACACAAAACACCTAAGATACTGCTCCAAGGTCTGGTTCATTCTCTCCGTCTGGCCGTTGGTCTGTGGGTGATAACCTGAGGAGAAGCGGAGGGATATGCCAAGTCTCTGAGAAAACGCTCGCCAAAACAAATTGAGTGCCCCTGTCCGAGACAATAGTGAGCGGAACGCCGTGTAGCCTGAAAATTTCTTTAGAAAACAAGTCGACCAAGGTGGCCGAATTGGGAAGACCCTTGAGGGGTACAAAGTGCGTGTGCTTGGAATATCTGTCCACCACCACAAGGATCGTATTCATCCCTTTGGAAGGTGGGATTTCCACAATAAAGTCCATTGATATATGTTTCCAAGGCTTTTTAGGGATGGGAAGGGGCATGAGAAGCCCAGATGGTTTGTGTCGGGTGGACTTACTCTGTGTGAATACCGGACAAGCTTTCGTGAAATCAAAAATGTATTTGCTCATTTTAGGCCACCAAAAGGTACGTTTGATTAAATCCAGTGTCCTTTTGAAGCCAGGGTGACCAGCTGATCTGGAAGAATGCCCCCAATCCAGGATCTTGTGGCAAAAACGGGAAGCAGCATACAGACGTCCTTCTGGCACCCTTATTCTCCTAGGGATATAAGCCTGGGCTTTGGTGATTTCATCCAGGATATCGAAAGTATTAGCAGAAATTATGTATTTGGCAGGCAAAATGGACTCCATAAGTTCATTAGATCTATCTTCAGTAGAGAACTGTAGTGAAAGTGCGTCAGCTTTAATATTCTGGGTACCAGGAATATATGAAATCGTGTAATTGAATCGGGAGAAAAAAAGTGCCCAACGTGCTTGGCGGGATCCCAGACGACAAGCCCCATCAATGTACAATAAGTTTTTGTGATCGTAAGAATGGCCACTGGCTCCTTGGTACCCTCTAGAAGGTGTCTCCATTCTTGTAAGGCTAGCTTGATCGCCAAGAGTTCTCGGTTCCCGACATCATAATTTCTCTCGGCCAACGAAAATTTTCTTGAAAAGAACCCACAAGGATGGAGTTTCTCCTAAGGTGTGAACCTTTGCGAAAGTACTGACCCAGCTCCATCGGAAGCGTCAACATCAAGGGTGAAGGGAAGAGACGTGTCTGGGTGACGAAGGATGGGGGCAGAGACAAAGGCTCCTTTGAGGAACTCGAAGGCTTTGATGGCCTCAGGGGACCATGCTGACGGGTCAGCCCCTTTTTTGGTATGGGTGGATATGGGCAGAGCAATAGTAGAGAAATTACGGATACATTTCCGATAGTAGTTTGAGAACCCAAGGAAACGCTGAATAGCTTTCAGGGAATTTGGTAAGGGCCAATCTAGGACAGCCCAGGAAGGCTGTGGATGATTGGTGGAAGAGACATTTCTCCATCTTCACGTAGAAGCTATTTGTGCAGAGCCGAGCGAGGACCACCCTGGTATAGTGTATGTGCTCCTCAGGGTTTCTGGAGAAGATGAGGATGTCGTCTAGGTATACTATGACGAAATTACGCAAAATGTCCCGGAAGATATCATTCATAAATTCTTGGAAGACGGCTGAGGCGTTGCAGAGGCCAAACATCATCCGTTGTAGAGCCCAAACATCATCACGAGATATTCATAATGGCCCGTGCGGGTGTTGAACGCAGTCTTCCACTCGTCGCCCTCCCATATTTGGATCAGATTGTAAGCTCCTCTCAGGTTGAGTTTGGAGAACACAGATGCTCCTTGTAGCCGGTCAAAGAGTTCCGAGATAAGTGGAAGGGGTACCGGTTTTTAACTGTGATCTTGTTAAGCCCACGAAAGTCAATACAGGGTCTTAATGGGCCACCCTTTTTCTTCAGGAAGAAGATCCCTGCCCCGGCCGGGGAAGTGGAATTCCGAATAAAGCCTCTCTTAAGGTTCTCTTGGATGTAGGTAGTGATGGCCTCGGTCTCAGGCACAGAGAGGGGGTAAGAATTAGACTTAGGGAGTGTGGCTCCAGGAATTAATTCTATGGGGTAATCATATGAACGATGAGGCGGCAAAACCTCAGCCTGGGTTTTGTTAAAGACATCCAAAAAATCCCGGTAAACTTCTGGAAGAGTGGAGAGAGGTGGTATCGAAGTGTCGAGGCCAGCGAGCGTGGTAACGGGGAGTACGACAGCCTCCTTCACGGTAGAGCCCCACTGAATCGGCAATTTGTCCGTCCAATCGACATGCGGATTGTGAAGCTGGAGCCAAGGTAATGACCTGGACTGTGGGTGAATGGAAAACATAGAAGATGATGACCTCAGTGTGACCGTCCGCAGTGGAGAGTGTGAGAGGAACAGACTCCCAAATGATGAATGCAGGTTGGAGGGGTCGGCCGTCAATAGCCTCAAGGCGGATGGGTACTCTCTTCTTGACTAACGGAATCCGATTATTGCATGCATAGTCGTGATCCAGGAAGATGCCACCAGACCCAGAGTCGATGAATGCTGCGACCGCTACCCGGACATTGGGACCCTCGAGGGTTATAGGCAAAATAATTCCCTTCGGGAGTTCTTCGGGGGAGAGGGGCAAGGAGAGATGGTACCCAGGGAAAGCCCCTCAAACTTCAATGGGCGTTCTTGTTTCCCAGTCTCAGGTGACAGTGACGTACTTGGTGATCTGGGGAACCACAATTGAAGCAGAGGCCCTCATTTTGGCGGCGCGTTCTCTCAGCGAACCGGAGCTGTTGACTACCGATTTGCATTGGTTCAGGGGCATCCAATGCCGGAAGGGCCAAGGAAGGAGACCTAGGAGAAGCAGCCGTGGGTGGCATAAATCAGGGATGCTGGCGTTCCTGGCGTCTCTCTTGAATGCGCTGGTCCACCCGGATGCTGAGGGTAATGAGATCCTCCAAAGAAGAGGGACGAGCATGAGCTGCCAGATCGTCCTTGAGTGATTCAGCCAAGCCCTGCAAGTACGCCGCGGAAAGAGCTTCATCGTTCCACTGAGTCTCCGCAGCGATTGTGCGGAACTCCACCGCATATGTTGCAGCCGATCTGCGACCCTGGGAGAGATGAAACAAGGATGAAGCAGCAGTCTCTTGACACGCTGGCGTATCAAAGACTTGCTTGAATTCTCGCCGAAATCTAGGGAAATCTTGCGTTATCTCTGGTCTGTTTTCCCAGAGAGGCGAAGCCCAAGCGAGAGCGTCGTCCGTCAGCAAGGCGTAGACATAGGCCACCTTGGAGCTATCTGTGGGGAACCGAGATGGGGATATCTCGAACTGGACGTCACATTGGTTCAGGAATCCCCGGCAAGTGAGGGATCTCCGGCATACTGGTTGGGTGGTGGAATGTGTGGCTCCGAGGTGCCCACAGGTACCGGAGCAGGAGGTGCCGGTGCTGCTGGCAGGACCCGCAGGGAGAGGTTAGAAAGCTGCTGTGCCACGGCGGTTACTGGGATCTCTCTCCCAGTGTTCCATGAACACAGCTTGGCCCACCTCAGGGGGGTCTGCATATGGTGGGCTCTGCATAATGTAACGCTTGACTGCCCGCAGACCTGACCAGTCCCCAGTACTGATGTGGGTAAGGGTATAACATGCACCCACAGCAGTGAGGGCATGCCTGGAGTGTGGTAAGATTTGTTGCCGGGTCTGGTGAGAAAAGGGTTAGCCAGATACTTACCGCGTCCGGGGCGCCAGAGGTCCAAAGGTATAGATCCAAAAGCTGTAGGTCAAGGGCAGGAGAGAGCAGCGTAGTGAGGTCCAAAGCCGAGTCCAGGGGGTAGCGAGGTACACAAAGTCTAACGAGAGCCGAGATCAAATCCAAGGGTAACAAACGAGGGCTGGGACTGGAGCGTTAGCTGCAAAACACAAGAGAGCCAGGCATAGATCTCTGTACTACTAGAACAACAAGAAAACTATGCCGAGTGAGGAAGGAGAGGGCAGGCAGGAACTATATATGTGGGAGAACCAATGGGAGCAAGAGGTGGAGAGGGGGCTTGACTGAGTGGCCCCAGGGATAGGCTTAGATGCCTAGAGTGGTGTTCACCAGTGGGAATAGCCTCCAGCTGATGGGAGGTGGAGCCCAGGCTGCAGGAGGTGTGCAGAAGAGAATGGGTGCACGCGCGCCCTGTAACAGTCCTGCCCGCGCACCCCGGCAGCATGTGGGTGATGGTGGCATGCGCCGAGGAGGACAGGAGCGCACCCGACCGGAGCGGGTATGGAGCCGGCGTGGGAGGGGGCCTTGCCCGCATGCATTGCTGGGAGCTGGGGTGATGGGGACCCACAGTAAGGTGCGTGTCCCTCGATCCTTTACAATCTGCAGTTAATAGGAGCCGCGATGGGTAGGTTTGCACCCAGTTACGCTAACCTGTTCATGGGAAAGTGGGAGGAGGATGCCTTATGGACAGGGGATGTTCTGGGTGCAGACCTGGTACTATACAAGTGGTTCATTGATGATATTATCATCATCTGGCGTTAAGGCCAAGAAAGCTTAAACAATTTCTTGAAACAAATTAATATTAATTATTTAAATTTGAAGTTTTCATATAAATTTAACACACTGGAAATGTAATTTCTGGATCTTTGTATCTTTATAGAGGAACATAAAATTAAAACACATACTTTTTATAAACCAGTGGAATGTATCAGTTACATATTATCTTCTAGCAACCATCACAATAGATGGCTTTATAATATCCTGAAAGGAGAATTTAAAAAAATAAGACGCAATTGTACAGATGAGGCTATGTTTCTTGAACAGTCCAAAATACTCAGTAATGGTTTTGTGGAAAGAAAATATAAAAATGAACTCATTGTAAATGCAAAATTAGAAGCTTTAAATACAGATAGGAATGAACTGTTAAAAAATAATAAAAAAACAAAAAGCAATACATTTGACAACAAAACAGTAACTTTTATTACACAATTCAATTCTGAGCATAAAAAATAGAACATATTCTAAAAAAAATATCATTATATCTTACAAGATGATCCACTGCTATGTGATATCATAGCAGAAAGACCCAATATAATATATAAAAGGGCAGATAACATCAAACAACAAATTACCCCAAGAATTCCCAGGGGAGAAACAAAACTATGTAACTGGCTCAAGAAACAATTACCATTAGGTTTTTATAAATGGAAAAAAAGGGTGGTGTGAATAGCGCTAAAAGACTAAAGCAAAATACATTGTGACAGAAACCAGGGGTTGGTAATAAACTCCATATACAGGGCTCCCAGGATACTGAACAGTTTCTGTCCTGTCTAAGCTGAACAGGGCAGCCTCGTAGTACAGGCACTCCATTCCACAGTTTGTCTGCTGCCTGTTTTCTGTCACCTGTCATGCTGATTAGAGTTCAGGTATATAAGACCTGTTTCCTGTTTCCTCTGGGCCCCCGCCCAAGAGCCTGGAAGGCTGCTGAACTGCAGAGGGGAGAGAAAGCCTCTTTCCCAAATCGCTTCATTCATTCTGTTAGTTTGTCTAAAGACTGCAAAGGTACTTATTTTGTTGGTGGAAGTGGACAAGCCACTTCCAACTCTGAGTCAGGGACATCTAAGTTTAAGTTATCGCTCAGACGAGCAGCTTTTTGTTTGGCTTTGTTTTCTGTTTACACTGTGGCAGTCTCAGTGCCTGGGACTGAATAAACCAGGCATAGCCTGTTTAAAGGAACAGTACGTGACGTCTCATCATTTAACCTACCCTAAAAGACCGTGTTCTAACAGTCCCGGACAGACGGCGGAGCCCCGGAGTAAGCCGTTTTGCACAAAACATATAGAATAATACAACAATTATACAGTTTAGAAGATGTGTAATGATACACCCTAACCTATTAACTATAGGGCAAGGCTGCCAAATAAAACTAACCCAAAACACAGTTAGTGCAAGACCAAAAAACAACAATACAAACCGGCGCCTTAAAGTCCAATGTAGGAACAAATATGGAGTCAAAAAATTGCGACAATGTCCAATAGAGGAGAGTCCAATCTTTATCTTCAGGCTCCACAGTAGGGGAAACAAAACAAGAACAGGGCGCAAAACGCACATAGTGAAATGAGTATAAAAAAGTGCTTTACTAGGAAAAAATAAGTTCTGCGTACATCAAAATTGATAAAATCAGACAAAGGATTAGTGGGGTTACCACACAGCAAGACAGCTGAAGTCGTCTCTCATCACCCGATGTGAAGGGAAGAACAGCAGACCAGCGGTCATCAAATGTGGCGGGGGAGCCCTCTGGATCAAGAGATAACACTCTCTCCATCTTGGTGCTGTGAACAGATGTTGGTGGCTTGAGAACACGCAACCCTCTAGGGATTCTCTTACAGTCAATATATTGTTGTAAGGTGGTTTTCTCTAGCCATAGTTTATTATCTTTTAACAGCAGATCTTCCAGAATTTTGAAGTGTTCATCTAGTGAAACATCAACCTCTGTTTCCTCTCTGGAACCACTGGATTTTTCAGAGAACAGACAATCAAATTGCTCCTGTCTTTTCTCTCTGCCTTGGACGGGAAGATGAGAGGAAATCGGCGAATCTCAATGTGCTCAGTAGTATAAGAGTGACTGTCCCAGTCCTCCGGAATCCGCAGGAGATAAGTAAAGGTCCCAAGGAGGCCCAGACAGGAACAGTATGCGATGAGTACCAGCAGACACCAGGGCAGGCCTTTACATGTGTGAAGCAAAGGAGAGAAGAAGAAAAATCATAGTGCAAGAATGTTAAATGCAAACATATAAGACACACAAGACAAGACAAACATGGAACAATGACAAGTAGGCTGACAAATAATAAAAGAGTAAATTTAATGAACAACTAAAAAATGCCTAGAGCAGTTGTCGGATCCGGTGTGTAAAACTGGAATCCTACTTACAAGACGTCCAATAAATATAAGCAGGGCTACACGTTGATAGTAATCCGGCAGCAGCTACTGATGGACTCATGGCAATCAGGGGAAACTCTGATCACTTCCTTAGTTCTGCATCAAGATGTGCTTCACCATAGGTTGGTCTCTGGTTCTCCTGGTGCCGTCTGCCGCTCCGTTACCGGAAACACGTCACTGGGGGCGGGACAAATAGCCGAAACTCCCTTCTCCTGCTTCTAAGTCTGGACACGCTCCTTCAGTGCTCTGCTCAAATGCGATCACTCTCTTCAAACTGCCCAACGCGTTTCGTGCGCATGCGCACTTCATCAGGGGAAATTGAACACAGTCCACGGAATCTTTAAATACTGACAGGATGGACACCATTGGGTAAAACTTAAAACCAATCAAATGACGCTGTATATACCATGATTGGTCTGAACCCCTGTCAGTCATGTCCTGTGTAAACACAGCCTACCTTACATACAAAACATGAACAAAGATACGAACACTGACACACTTAACAAAAAAATATACTATTCAACTCTCAATGAGATATCCAATGAAATCATATACCAACATCTAATGCTCTAATGCTAAGAATTATCATAAAATATACCAACGAAACATTTTATGATGTATACATACTGTACATAGATATGCCCACAAATGGATGGATAGAAATATAATGACTTTGTAAGTTTTAGTCTCATTTAAAAATGCTTGTAGAAAAGATTAAAAAATATCCTTGAGTGCTTGAAGATGTTTAATTACATATCCATGTAGGGCTGAAAAAAATGCCTCTGTTTATATATAAACTGTGTTGCTTTTGATGTTGTGTTGCGCACAGAGATGTGTGCGGTAAGTTTTCGCCCCGGTCCAGGTAAAGCACGATAACCTTGCAAGTTAAGTACTGCTTCAGTTCATTGTATATGCTGGAATTTTTTCTCCCCATGGAATGTAAGTAAAACGTAGTGTTTGTCACCAATAAATGGAAATACTAAAAAATAAATCAAAAAAAATATATATATATAAATATAATAAAAAATATAATAAAAATATTTTATCAATTATTAATATATTTTAAAATTTATTTTAAAAAGACGCCTAGTTCAAAATCAATTTTTAGACCGTTAGGAGAGAAGGTCTTCAACTCATAGATCCAATAGGCTTCACGCCTACTGATCTGATTGAGTTGATTCCCCCCCCCCCCTCCAACTAGCTTGCACAGTCTCTATAGTCTGGCATCTTTATCCAATTGGACTTTTGTTATGGTGGATGCTAAAATTATGAGAAACACTATGTGTTGGTAAACCTCTTTTAATATTATAAAAATGTTCATATACCCTTCTTTGGTAGCACCTACCTGTCCTGCCTACATATTGTAGGCCGCAGGGGCACTGTAATAGATATATCACAAAGGTAAAATGACAATTAATAAATGTTTTAATGGTATATATTTTTGAGGTGACGTTTGATGTAAACGTTTTAGTGTTGGAGCTAAATGTGCAAGCTGTGCAATTGGTACATTTAAAAAAGCCCTTGTTGGTATTGGCTACTTTGGATTTGGAGTGGTCAAGAGGACAACTCGGAGCCAATTGAGTTTTAATGTTTGAGGCTTTGGTAAAGATAATGTTAGGTCTATCTGGGAGACCTTGTGCTAATGTGTTATCACATAGAAGGATTGGCCAATGCTTATTTAAAATCGGGCGAATCCTCTGTGCCATCTCGTTATATTGAGTAACAAAGGCCATACCACTATTCCGCTCTTTTGCCTTCTGTGGATTTTTATTTTTATATTCCAAAAGGGTATCCCTCTCAATTTCATCCACCTTGAGAGACGCTTCTACAAGTAGATTCTCTGGGTATTTTCTATCACAAAATTTTTCTTTAAGCTCATCCGCCTGAATAGCAAACTCCTCTGGATTTGTGCAGTTGCGCTTCAGGCGGATGAGCTGTCCTTTGGAATATTGCGAATCCAGCCAGGGTTATGTTGGCTGTCCGCCCTAAGGTAGTTGTTGGCCTGAACTGATTTAAAATACGTCTTAGTCTGTATTTGGTTGTTACTTATATATATACTTAGATCCAGGAATTCTATGTGATCTTTGTGATGATTAAAAGTAAATGAAAGATCCCTATCGTTAAGGTTTAAATAATTAAAAAACGAATCTAGCTTTTCCTGGCTGCCTGACCAAACAAATATGACATCATCTATGAAACGGCGCCAGAGCACCAGGTGTGCCCCGAGAGGACAGTTGTTCCAAATGTAATCTTCTTCCCAACTGTCCATAAAAAGATTCGCATAACTCGGGGCAAACCTGGTGCCCATTGCCGTTCCACAGATCTGTAGGAAAAATTGTGAATTGAATTGATAATAATTATGTGTTAAAATAAACTTAATACTATCTAATAAAAATGATTTAAGTGCGGGTGAAGTGGTGGAATCTGATTCTAACTTGCGTGATATAGCCTGACATCCCTTTCTATGATTGATGGTGGTATATAGAGAAGTAACATCTGCAGTTACCCATGTATACTCAGGCTGCCATTCCAAATCTCTCAATATTTGTAGAATGTGCGTTGTATCACGCAAGACCTGACCTGACTAACCAGAGGTTGAAGGTGGTGATCTATAAATAATGACAAATTAGAGGTGAGTGATGTAATACCTGAAATGATGGGTCTACCAGGAGGCTGTGTGATATTCTTATGTATTTTAGGGATAAAATAAAAAATAGGTGTGCGTGAAAACTTTGTGTACAAAAACTCTGATTCTTGCTGGGATATTGCTCCCTCATCAAGACCCTTGACTCATAATCACTTCTCCTAGGGTTATATTCATAGCCAGTGATATTGAGCTGATTATATACAAACCCTATATTCTATCATCTATCTACAGTATTCCTAGCTCTGTACTAGCTATATTATTAGCCAGGATCCCATTCATTCAGCCAGTCACACTACCTCACTGTTTTTGGCAGACCTGGCTAGGGTTCCTTTTGTATGCTAGAGTGCTGTATATTCTGCGTATTAGGGATTGTTTATACTGGCACATACTGTTATAGCAGTGAAATTTAGAGTGCTTTTGTTCATCTGGACAGTGACTCACATACTCAGTGGTTCAAACTGCAACATACATTAATAGAGGATATTTGCAGTCAGCATTCATTGATCCAGAACACCACATTCAGTTTTCATATGAAGGATCTTAACGTTTAATTCTTATTTTATCACCCATTATTTTAAAATTATTTGAATAAAGTGTATGTTTTAAAGTGTTCACCATACGACCTATGTGTTTAGAGTGCCCTTACTAGGTTCTTTCTCTCCGGTCTGTTTTTCCATTTGTTTTTACACTGATGTGTTAAACCAGTACCTGAACTTTTATATAAAGCAAAAGCTTTTACAAAAGAAGTCCCTCTTGAAGTTATTGCCAAAACGGAGGTGATTTGTCTGCAAAAGATACCGTTACGTGCCTGGTATAGGCACTTTTAAGTAAGAGCATATATTACCACCTTTCTGTACTGATACTAGTATGTGAATGTACTTCACTATATTGCCCTTTTTTCTCACGTCTTAATACTGTAAAAGAGCAGGGGATACCGGCACCCCGGAACAGGGCCTGTATCTCCTGAAGTAGGGTGTCCCCGGGTTTTGAAAGCAATGCGGTTCAGCTCGGGAGACCCCCTGCTCATGTACACTATTATTAAAATGTATTTATTTTGTGTACGATCGCCTGTAACAGCCATGCATGGAGATGCAGAATCTCCATGAAAATGTTACAAGCGGCTTTTTTTTCTCTCTCAGCTATCGTACGTGAAGTTTCAGTGTGCTAGCAGAGGGAAAAAACATTGCACGCACAATAGGCCAGATTGTGGCACTTCCGTTAGAAAATGGGCTCAAGTCCTTAGTGAATACCGACTCCGGCTTCACTTTTTAACGGACGTGCAATTTTTTTTCAGCCTTGCGTAAAAGCTCTGTGCTTAGGGCTTAACCCCCCCATGGCTTTTAATAGCATTCCACTGCTGTGAAGTCAAATTGTTAAAGAAAACCTTTGTATTATTGATGGTGGTATAATCCTGGGAAAGAAGGATTAGATCTCGTTGAACCGCTGATTGGAAGACATCAATCGCATGACACCTAAGAAATGTGGGACAAAATGTGGATTTATCTTTTAACCCTGAATCAGTCCTGCCCAAGAAGTCAGTATGAGTTTCTCTTTCTTCAGATGTACAATTTAAAAGTTTGGTCAGATCTTCTATATGAAAAAGAATGTGTATCTAAGGCGCCTAATATTATATAACAAAAGGATATAAAAACCAAGCCTGTTGGAGGATCTGGAAGTAGCTCCAAGTGGTGTGTAGAAAGCTTAAAAAAAGAAAAACATAGTGCATAGCATAATACTGTTGGATAAGATGACGAACACACATACAATACAGATAAAAAACAGCTGAGAATTCAACAGGTGATAATCAAATATATAAACATTTAATAAAAACATACATAGGACATATGAAAAATAATAAAATAATATATAAAGAAGAAATCCCCATTGTGGTAGATAATGTTTCAAATGATATACAAGAAATGGCAGACAAATAAGAAAAATTACTTGTGAGTGAAAATAAGCAACTCTGGGATTCGATTACCATTGAAAAATATGTGGAGCAAAAACGAATTCCACGAGGTTTATGGCTATTTAAAAAGCCCACCACTGATTTTCAAAGTGAAGCATTCACTCTTGAATGGAATCGCATCCTTGACAATTGATCATTTGAACTTATGCTTTGTTAATTTCCAAACACAAAACCTGTCTTCAAATTTTAGACAAAGAAATTAATGATATGAAAGCATATTTTGATAAATATAAAGATAATAGCGAATTACCTATGTTAGAAACCAGGATTAAAAACAAAATGGATAAATTGCAAAAAGAAACTATCAGTTCCAAACAATAAAAGTTTCAAAGGGACAAAATAGATTATGTAAATGGATGCTATAGAAATTGGAAGAAACCTAAACATGAAAATGATAAATACAAATACAATAAGGATAATAATCCGAAAAATTATTCTCACAAAATACCACAAAATTATAGAACAAATATTCCAAGTACTAAAGAAATTTCTATGTATCCAGTACAATTTATTTCTCCAAAAGCACCTAAGAAAACCTATATACAATCTAAATCAAATTCAGGTAGTCACATTCCAAAACCCTCCACTCCTGCCCCATTACCAAACCAGTTAGAAAAAGATATCGATAACATCTTTGAACAATATCATCATCAAAATAAGTATCAACATCTAATTGATTTGGATAGGGAGCGTCATCTCTCCACTCACAGTCGAGAAGAAGAGAAACCTACTTTCTCTTTATAGACTGGAGACAATCCAGGGATCCCAAACATGCCAGGGAAGCAATAAGAGACCTATTGGGAAAAGAGGGAACTTCAAGGGACAAAAAAAGAAAAAACACCTTAGAGGAACGAGAGGAGGTCGAAAGAATGGGCAAAGTACAAAAACATTGAAATCTAGATCTACCTACACTAACATTTTCAACATCAGCAAATATCCCATTTCATCTAAAGAAAGTAAATTATTATCCAAAGGACTATCCTTTGCACCAGTTACGGGCCCTTACAGCTTCAAATTGTACATAGATGTTCAACTCTATGTACGCAAACTGTGCCTCAAAAAATACTTTCTCAGAGATGCTTTGTCTAGAACTGATTCTAATAGTAATTTGCCTATTTCCATTACACCTCCAACTACTACCAAATTCAAAAATCCGTCCACTTTTTTTTCCAAAATTTGTAAGCAGCCCCTTTATAGACACCTTTGCTCAGATGGTCACAGACGATATGGAGACTCAAAGTCGTAACTTCAAAATCAAAAACGATAATCTTAGTATCGATGAAAAACATACATTACATGCACTTGAGGGAAATGACTCTATCGTTATAAAACCAGCAGACAAGGGGGGGGGGGGTTGGTAATTATGGATAAAACCTATTACATCAAGAAGTCATTAAGAATCCTTGGGGATAGGTCCACTTACCAACCCCCGTCCCTCCGATCCAACCACTCAATATCAACAACAATTGTTCAATTTCCTAATGACAGGTTTGGACCAACAAATCATTACTAAACAAGAATTCGACTTCCTGTACAATTCATATCCGAAAATACCTATATTTTACATTATACCCAAAATACATAAAAATTTACAATTTCCCCTTGGCCGCCCGATTATATCGGGCATCCAGTCTTTGACATCCCACCTTTCCCAGTACATTGATTATCATTTACAACCACATGTTATTCAGTTACCTTCATATCTGAGGGACACTACTGCAGACCCTACAAGACATTCAATGGCAACCTCACTATTATTTTGTTACAGCTGATGTCACTTCGCTATATACAATTATTAATCACGAACAAGGATGTGAGGCTATTCTCAATACATTAAATAAAGATCCGTCAATTTCTGCAGCATTAAAATCTTTTTTAATTTCGGGTATTAAATTTATTCTTTCTCACAATTTTTTTAATTTTAATAATTCTTATTATTTACAGGTGTATGGCAACGCCATGGGCACACAATTTGCACCTAGCTATGATAATTTATTCATGGGCAGCTGGGAACAACAGCATATCTGGTCCAGCTATCCATATGGTGCAAATTTGGTGCTCTGGCGGCGCTACATCGACGATATTATTTTTATTTGGTCCGGCACTTTATCACAGTTAGAGCAATTTAAAATATATATGAATAATAATATTTATAATCTTAAATTCACATTTACTTCCAGCACCACATCTATTGAATATTTGGATTTAGTTATTTCAGCTAAAGACAATCGTATACACACAAGCACATTTTTTAAAACTGTTCAATCAAACAACTATTTACACGCACACAGTCATCATAATCCATCATGGGTTACCAATATACCAAAAGGTCAATTCATTAGATTAAAAAGAAATAGTTCCAGTGTAGAGACGTTTAACATCCAAGCTGAGGATCTTAAATGTCAGTTCATTGATAGGAAATATTCCCCAAACATGTTAGACAATACAATAACTGAGGTTGCAGTGATGGACAGATCCAGTCTTTTGAAATATAAAATGAAAAAAATTGATAAATCCCCAAATTTGGCCTATCCTCAAGAAAGACAAAGAACTGGAGGCCAGAACATCCGCAAATCATATTCACTAGAGCACCCAATATAGGACAAAAGCTGGCTCCAAGCTCTCCATCGCTGCAACCTGTCTATCGTAACACCACTGTGTGTAAGGGATATTGCCCTTGCAATAGATGTACAGCCTGCAAATATAGTTTTAAAAAATCAACATTTTTATCAAGTAACACTTCAAAAAATTATACAATCAAACAACATATCACGTGCAATAGTTCACATGTAATTTATTTACTTGAATGTCCATGTGTTCTGCAGTATGTGGGTATGACCACCAGATCTGTTAAGAGACGTTTATATGAACACATATATAACATAAAAAAGGATTTAACAACACATAATGTATCGAGTAATTTCCTTCAAGTTCATGGTCAAAATCCCAAAGGACTAAAATGTATAGCTATTGAAACTCTTACACCCAATTGGAGAGGAGGCAATGTTGTGAGCCTATTGGGGAGGAGAGAATCCTATTGGATTTATGAACTCCGTACTCTATCCCCACTAGGCCTCAACATTAAATTTGATTTAAAGGCATTTTTGGTTAATTAATTCTTCTAAATATATTTTTATATTAGAAATTACAGATATGATCTAATATATCCATTTTGTTATTTAATGGTTCCATTAATATCTTGCACTTCTATTCTTGCATTATGAGTATGAACACATCTGTCAAATGCATTTTTATGTATAGCTGTACACTTAAATCATCCAATATTCATTTTTTAATATAAATATAGTATGTCTAAGTATCAAATTTATCATTACATCAACAATTGAATAACACGTACAGTATAATAACAAACACTTTACCAAATTACATTGAACACAAGTATGTAGTTTTATTTATATATTCACTATGCACACATATATAAAATATATATATTATGTTTATTACAAGCATTCACTGTTGAGCACATTTAGATTGCACATGTATTGAACACATTGGTTACTTATTGACCACACCATGTTTTAGGCTGTCTCTGAAAAAACTAGGCTGTTTTATGGTTGTCATTTCTATGTTATGTGTTGTATACCAGCTGAGGTTTGTCTTTATCATTATCTGCAGCGTGATTACTAAATGATTGGACTCACAAGTGCGCATGTGCAGAACGTTACAGGTGATATTAATCATTTTTAAATGAACTCTTTATATAATAGACAATTAAGGACAAATCAAACATACCCCTGAGGAAGGAAGCAGTAGCTTCTGAAACGCGTAGGGTGGTCACGCTGACATTACTGCCTCACCTATCTATAGTACCCCCCTTCCACGATCATCATGGTGAATCTGCTTATGCAAGCTGACTAACATCGTTCAGGCTTTGGAGAATCTGCCGCCGCTGTTCTCGGACCAATTGCACGCTTTCCCCGGTGCATTGAGGGAGGCAATCCGCCCACACACAAGCTGGTGTGTGCAACCCTTCACCAACGGAGGATCTCCTGTGCAGTTGCAGCTTACCGAAATAGAGAGGGGATACTCTCAGACTTATCCACCGCTTGCCCTTATCATCCATCTGGTGAGTGGGCATTTCTATCATTGCAGCAGTGTGTCAATCTGACCTACTTCAATTGTTTATATATTATTTTATTATTTTTCATATGTCCTATGTATGTTTTTATTAAATCAGTGGTTTGGGGCATGCGTCCCAATAACAGTGCTCAATCCAATTCTGAACTCCAATCTTATGAATATTTTCAGTCCATATATATGTGAAGCCAGTATGACCATACAGTGAGATATTGGACCCAGTGCTAAATTAGAGCAGCAAAACCACAGACACTAACAAAATGAGATGATCCATGTGTCAAAATAAAGCAATAAAAGTATGACTTACCATTGGTGTGTGGGATAGTGCCATACTGGACACTGCAGCTGCGGCACTATTACCGGTCATCAAGTCTCCACTTGGGAAGAAAAAACAATACTCACTGAGGTCTGCTTCCTTGGTTGTGTGCATCAACGCTCCATAGTCAAAGTTGTGGTAGAAATCCCTGGATTCCAGCGGTGCACAGCTTGGTAGATTTAGGAGACCAGCAAGGTGTAGGTTAAAAATTGAAATTTATTAATGTACACTGGCGACACACTTTATTCGAGCTCGGCTAGTCCCACGAATTCGGGTATACCCGGGTGTATTGAGGTTTGTGGCTGTTTTCTGCCCGAGTGCATTGAGGTATTTTCCAGGCAGGGATTGAAGCATTTTATTCCCGCTGGCTGCAATACTGCACAGTATATATATATATATACTGCATTACAATTCATGAATTTATGCCATCTGGTAGACACGCGAAGCATTGCAGCCTATTAAATCCTAATCATTATCATTTAACAGATCAGCCACCCATCAGCCAGGCATGAACCCAGGCTGGGAAGGCAAACGCAACGGGGCTTGTCAGAGGTGAGGAGCGGCGCATTCCAGGTATCTGCCAGGTACATACTGGGTATTTGCTCGAATAAAGTGTGTCGGTGCAGTAACTTGGTATGGGGGATACACTCTGATGCGTTTCGGACTAACATAGTCCTTAATCATAGAGCTGACTCGCGCCGTTTGTTTCCCAAATCTTAAAGGGTAAGCCCCCCCACCTGCGTCATCGCGCTGCGTGCATTTGGCATGAAAATCGCCAAACTATGCCCTCATTGGTTAGTGCTCTTAGCCAATAAGCAGGCGTATGCCACGGGTGTATTTCGAGCAGGGGAATGACATGCATGTTGGTAACTGCGCGTACAGCCCCTCCTTCCAGACAGGTCGCGACGTTGCTAAGCAACCATCATAAACAAAAACAATGAACTGCCCGTCTCTGTGTTCTATGGGGATAAGTACATCATCGTATGGGGGGGGGGGGCGGAAGGGGGAAGGTGAGGGGGTAGTAATGGGTGGAGGAAGGGAGAGGGGAGTGGAAGGTGGGAAGGGGAAGGGAGGTGGAGAAGGGAACAAAAAGACTTGGGGAAAAAAAGGAACCGGAATGAATAAAATTGGCATGATGCAACATGCCCAATGACAGTAAAAAACATACATAACAAACAAAAATAATTAGACATTGTATAGCGAATCTTTTAGCTGCAATGGAGATCACAGAGTCTGCTAAAGGGCATTCGGTTAGTGTTGTATTGCCAATTGATCATAATTAATAATAACAGTGCATTCATCATAAGGCATAAAACATCTTTTCCCTATTGTACTCCATGCTGAGATATATTAATCAATCATATCTGTGAGTGCCATATTTATTTCACCATATGGGGAAACTGATATTAACCCCATATATTTTAATTGATATGATGACAAAGAGTATACTAAATATGGTGAATAGGCAGAAAGAATAGGCTGTGTATACAGTAGTACATGTATAATTTTGGTAAAGTGATTATTCGTCCTCTTAAAGGACTAATATCTAGATTTGATATAATAAGATCTATTATATAAGTAGACCCTAAATTTCATGAGAGTTGTGTTGTCAATTATAGATCTTAATGTGTAGGGCAAATGAATATTACATAGGTCAATGCATGCATTTAAAGTGAGGACACTAGACTTGTGTTTTTGTCAGTTGAGGAAGTCTTTCAACTCCCAGTCCTGATTCATGCCCCTGGGTGCCATTGTCCCAAGAGTATAAATCCAGAACATCTCCAGACGATTTAATGAGGCCTCCCTGTGTCCCCCTCTAGGATGTATAGAGATATTCTCAATGGCGCTGTATGTAAGCATTTTAATAGATCCTAATGGGCATGTATTAAAATGGCGCGCTACAGGGAAGCGTTCATCGCGATTTTTAATACTACGGATATGCTCTGTAATTCTCACTTTCAGTGCTCTAATAGTTCTACCTATGTAGCCACTGCCACATGCACATTTCAGCAGATAAATCACAAAGTTGGTGTTACACGTCATGAATGATTCAATCCTATATGTATGACCCGTATAGAAATACGCTCAAAGACTTCAAGGGTTCCGCTTACTTACAAAGGTTACATTGGCCGCATTTATAGAATCCCTTTGGTAATTGTGTTGATTTCTTGTTCCTAGAGCTAAACAGACTAGGGGATACATAATTGCCGATTGTCTTGGCTTTTTTGAAAACCAATCTTGGTTTTTGTATTGTGTAGGGGTCTAATTCTGAATCTAATTTCAGAACTTCCCAATATTTCTGAAAAATTTATCTTATCTGCTCTGCTTGTTTAGAGAAGGTGGTTATGAAGAGTGGGCCCTGTTTAGTATCATTGTTATATGATGTTTTTTTGGGGTTTCTTTTCTTAATCAAATGTTCCCTATCTGCTTGTAAAGCATATTCATAGGCACTCTCCAGGTCCCCCTCTCCATAACCACGCTCTCTGAACCTTTGTTTGAGTTCTTTAGCTTGTACCAAAAAGGACTCTTTAGTAGAACATAGCCTCCTTAATCTTAGAAATTGCCCTTTGGGTATACCCTTTATAAGTGGTCTCGGGTGGGCACTGTTCGATCTGAGCAGGGAATTTTTGGAATTCGTTTTTCTATAGATGTTGGTCTGAATTTGTTGTCCAACATCTATATATACATGTAGATCTAGATAATCAATCTGTGAGTCACTGTATGAATGTGTAAATTTCAAATTGTATGTATTTGCCTCAAGATATTCAAAGAAAGCGTGTAAAGTGTCAATATCCCCATTCCAAATAAATAATAAATCGTCAATAAAGCGACGATAAAAAATAATATTATCTCTAAACGGGTTGTTGTCACCAAAAATGTGAGTGGACTCCCAAAATCCCATAAAAAGGTTTGCGTATGAAGGTGCAAATGACGTGCCCATGGCTGTGCCTTGTGACTGTGAATAAAATTGTGCATCAAACATAAAATAATTGTGTTGTAACAGAAATATTACCGAATCTAACAGAAAAGTGTTTTGTGCTAAATTTAAGTTGGAGTGATTGAGAAAGTGACTAATTGCTCTCGTGCCCAAAGTGTGATCAATAATAGTGTACAAAGAAGTTACATCGAGCGTGACCCAAGTGTAACCATTAAGCCATTTGATTCTTTGAATATCTTGAAGCAAATCTGCAGAGTCCCTTAGATAAGCGGGTAGTATTTTGACCAATGTTTGTAAAAAATAATCAACGTACCTTGATAGACCATCTCCCAAAGATCCAATACTAGATATAATAGGTCTGCCTGGAGGGCAGACTAGAGTTTTGTGGATCTTTGGGAGATGGTGAAAAATAGGTACGACTGGAAATGGATTGTACAGATAAGCTGACTCACGATTATTGAGTAATCCCAATTCCCTACCCAGATCGAACAGTTCTTGAATCTCCATCAAATACATCTGAGTAGGGTCCCTGTCCAACTTACAGTATGCTTGTGTATTGGACAACTGTCTTATGGCTTCCGTATGGTAAGCTTGTGTACTCATTATCACCACTGCTCCCCCCTTGTCCGCATTCTTGATAATAATATCGGACCTTTTCTTGAGTGTATTCAAATTTGTCCTATCCTCTTTGGACAAATTGCCGAAGGAGGGAGCAGTGAATGTATAGCCTTTGGCCAGAGCCTGTAGATCCTTCTCCACTAGTCTCTCATAGGTCTGTAAATGAGGACCCTTGGAGAAGGATGGACAGAAAATGGACTTACTCCTGAATTGTGTGTGTTTTGTACCACTCAAAAATGTGAACTGCTCTTCATTACTCAAAGAATCTGATGCTGTGTCGTCTACATCTAGATCTAACATGTCCTGAAGGACCTCATACTCTTTGAAGGATAATCTCCCCTCCTGAGGTTCATCCATTGTGTGAGAGGGGTCGGTATGACCACTATCACCCAAGGGAGGAGGCTCAGTGGTTGTTTTCTCCGTGGAGGCGAAACACTATTTTAAGGACAATTTACGGACATACTTCTGTAAGTCGATAACCGTGTTGAACAAATTGAAGTCATTCATAGGTGCAAAATTCAGACCTTTGTTCAACACGGCTATCTCTCCATCTGAAATAGTGATCCCTGAAATATTTATAACATTGTGGCTTTCCATCAAGGGTCGATTTTTCTTTTCTACTGAGCTCCGTTTCTTCTTCGAGCGCCTTGTCCCTTTGCTGAGTTTTTTGCCGTCTTTTGGCTTCTCAGATCATAGGATGTGGAAGGCTCACTATGTTGCTTCATACTCCTGGCCTCATAATCTGTATTCTCACTGTATCTATCCGTATCCTCGTCTGTAGAGAACGAAACTGTATGCTGGCGACTCTCTCCATCAGAGATATCCGAAATACTTGATGTTACCGTAGATTTTTTCAAGATGGATCTCTTGGGTGTCGACCTTCTGGATCTATCTTTTTTGTTGTAATTATTCTGGGCTCCTCTCTGTCCGGATTCCTGACGAGTATTGTTTCTCTGTGGAGGTGGTCTCTGCCAGACGTAGACCTGATGACACTCATAGTCCATACGGTCCCTCTCGAATTTTTGTTGTTTTTTCAACATAATGTCAGCCTCAGCTTTCTCAACATTTTTTAACAATTTCTTGTTCAGTGTTTGAAAGACTCCCATTTCTTTGAAAGTATTTAATTTCTGCTGAAGACCTTTTATGTTCTTCTTCACATTGATCCTTTCTTGGATTTTTGTTTTTATGATCAAGTCCATCAATTTCATGGAACACTCATCAAGTGTGTTAGTCCATTCCTGTTCAAACTCCTTTGATGGAAATCCAAAGGATGGTGTCTTCTTCACACGAAGACCCCTGGGGATCCTCTTCGTGAGGATATAGTTGTCTAAAGTCGTGGTATCCCACCAGAGTCTTATGTTGGTTAACAAGATTTTTTCCAGTTTGGTGAAGTAGATATCCAAATCAGCATGGTCTTCAGTCATATCTTGGGGTACATTATCAAAGAGGTGTGCTGCCCTGCGTTTTCTTCCTGAATTGTCCGCACATTTGTGTACAAACGTATCATTCACAGAGTCACCTGATTCAGATCCTTCTATATCTTCCTCCATTGCAGACACAAATCTCCCATATACCAATATTAAAAATAGAAAAACGTATGTTTACACCGTCAAATGACTTAAGCTGGTCCCTAGGGACAAATCAGTCTTTCAATATTTGTCGTCGTCTTCAGACGAGCTACTGTATGTACAATACAATCGGTGGTTTGGGGCATGCGTCCCAATAACAGTGCTCAATCCAATTCTGAACTCCAATCTTATGAATATTTTCAGTCCATATATATGTGAAGCCAGTATGACCATACAGTGAGATATTGGACCCAGTGCTAAATTAGAGCAGCAAAACCACAGACACTAACAAAATGAGATGATCCATGTGTCAAAATAAAGCAATAAAAGTATGACTTACCATTGATGTGTGGGATAGTGCCATACTGGACACTGCAGCTGCGGCACTGTTACCGGTCATCAAGTCTCCACTTGGGAAGAAAAAACAATACTCACTGAGGTCTGCTTCCTTGGTTGTGTGCATCAACGCTCCATAGTCAAAGTTGTGGTAGAAATCCCTGGATTCCAGCGGTGCACAGCTTGGTAGATTTAGGAGACCAGCAAGGTGTAGGTTAAAAATTGAAATTTATTAATGTAACATGGTATGGGGGATACACTCTGACGCGTTTTGGACTAACATAGTCCTTAATCATAGAGCTGACTCGCGCCGTTTGTTTCCCCAATCTTAAAGGGTAAGCCCCCCCCCACCTGCGTCATCGCGCTGCGTGCATTTGGCTTTTTTTAAGCTTTTTACACACCACTTGGAGCTACTTCCAGATCCTCCAACAGGCTTTGTTTTTATATCCTTTTGTTATATAATATTAGGCGCCTTAGATACACATTCTTTTCCATTCTACTCTGTTCTGACCTGGGGGTCAGTTTTGTATAATTGGCAGCCCCTTATGTATAGGTAATGTCCCACACTTAAGGTTTTATATTGTATTTTACCATTTATTCTTATGGTTAGCGCTACCTATTCTGTTTTTTTTCAGATCTTCTATATGACACTGATCTCTAAATGTCAATTGATTTCTTATATCTTAATGTAGGGTTGTATCCACTGTATCTGTACTCCTGATGATGTAGTGATATCATCGGTTATGTCTGAGTGTCCTTCTCTTTGGTGGAAAAACCGCTTTAGTGATAACTTTTTTGTGAACTTATATAAGTCTACCACTGTAGAAAAAAGATCAATACCTTCTTTTCTTGGGAGGGTTTGTCCACCAGTCTTTTCCGAAGTCTCAGTCTTCTTCGTCGTTTTTTGATGGTTGATGGTTTGCCACTGTTGCATGCAATAATGGATATCTTAATAACCCATCTTCATTGGTGGAGACCTGGGCTTCATTTTCTGAAAAGGAAACACTAGACATAGCTTGTTCAGTATCAGAATAATCAGATTCTGTGTTCCTCATTTGTTGCTCACCTATTTTTGTAGGAGTTTTTAGAATACATTTTGATGTTTTTGACTATTAGAATTATTCGGATTCTTTGGGGGAGTATGTCTAGTGGATTTAGGTTTTTGCCACAGATATACTTGCTTCTTCTTGTAGTCAGATCGGCCACCCAATGGTTTGTCTCCCCTCTCACCTCTACCTATCTTTATATATACCGGACATTGCTATTATTACTACAGACTGTCATCTGTGTTCAACCACCACTCTGCTTTAGGAGCTGATATTCGGTTTTTGTGCTCTTTGACTATTAATTACCTTCTCTGCTCAGCATTGTGGTTGATATTACTTTAAAGAGAGGATTTCATCCTGCCTAAGAGTTGGAACCCACCAGCAGTGTCTACAAGATCTTGCTGCAGTCTTAAAGGCACAGGTTTACATTTTTATTTTTTCTGATAGTCATATCTTTTTGATAACACTCCTCCATTTTTTACCTTCCCCCTTTTTTTCTTTTTCATTACAATTGCATTTACAGTATGTAGTGGTTTTCAACGTTTGCATTTTTTTTCACCTTATTTTCTAAACTTTATACATCTTATTATTATGGATACAGCTGGTTCTCATACTATTCAGGACCCTGATGGTGATAAACTTTTTGCATTTAATTATTTCAATACTATTGCAAAACGCAAAAAAGCGGATGCAATCTTCAACAATGAGAGCACCTTTTTATGTGAAGACACACAAGATTTAAAACCCCATTTTTTTCGGTTAGAAAAGCATATAGCACAAGACTTAAAAATCTGGTGGGACATTATAGCCTTGGAAAATTATTTTATAAGTAAGAGGATTCCACAAGGGTTATGTTTGACTATGGCTCCTACCTTTGGTTTCGACAATGTTGAGTTTGAAAACAAATGGAATCTTATATTAGATCAGTGCTCATTCAGGCTCATGAAGCATATAGTTGAAAATAGACTAAAGAAAAAATAGTTACCCAGAAAGAGGTTACAGATCTTTAAACTAAATTACATGCATTCAAACATATTGATAAATTCAAAGAGATGGATGCTATACTAGCACAACGTATTACCCTCCTAGAGAAAAATATAATTCTTGCAAAACAAACCAAATTTGAACGTGACTGCTCTGACTACAAGAAGAAGCAAGTATATATGTGGCAAAAACCTAAATCCACTAGACATACTCCCCAAAAGAATCCGAATAATTCTAATAAAAAGTCAAAACCATCAAAATCTATTCTAAAAAATCTTACAAAAATAGGTCAGCAACCAATGAGGAACACAGAATCTGATTATTCTGATACCGAACCAGCTATGTCTAGTGTTTCCTTTTCAGAAAATGAAGCCCAGGTCTCCACCAATGAAGATGGGTTATTAAGATATCCATTATTGCATTTTTTATAAAATGTATTTTATTTATTTATAAAATATTTTACCAGGAAGTAATAAATTGAGAGTTACCTCTCGTTTTCAAGTATGTCCTGGGAACAGAGTTAAGACAAATAATACATGGTTACAAATACAGTTACATAAATTAACAGGGTATACATTATATACATAACGTTGCATGTACAGTTAAAGAAAATATATATTATGGGCGTATGTAACAGTTACAGACCAGATTTAAATGTGAGACAGCCTTAGATTTGAAAGAACTTAAACTGGTGGTGGATGTGAGAGTCTCTGGTAGGTTCCAGTTTTGGGGTGCACGGTAAGAGAAGGAGGAACTGCCAGATACTTTGTTGAGCCTTGGGACCATGAACAGTCTTTTGGAGTCAGATCTCAGGTGATAGGTGCTGCATGTGGTAGAGGTGAGGAGCTTGTTCAGGTAGCTGGGTAGCTTGCCCATAAGAATTTAAAGGCAAGACAGGAAAGGTGAACTTTGCACCTAGACTCTAGTGATGACCAATCTAGTTCTTTGAGCATTTCGCAGTGATGTGTGTTGTAGTTGCATTGGAGAACAAAACGACAAATTGAATTGTAGAGGGTGTCAAGTTTGCTAAGGTGGGTTTGAGGTGCCGTGCCATATACTATGTCTCCATAGTCAATAATTGGCATTAGCATCTGCTGTGCGATACGCTTTCTGACCAGGAGACTTAGGGAGGATTTGTTCCTGTAAAATACCCCTAGTTTGGCATAGGTCTTGGTTGTCAGGGTATCAATGTGCATTCCGAATGTTAAGTGGGAGTCAAACCATAAGCCCAGGTATTTAAAACTAGTGACAGGGGTTAGGGTGGTGTTCGTGTTGGTTCTAATATGGAGCTCAGTCGCTGGAAGCTTTAAGAATTTAGTCTTGTTCCCAAATACCATTGTTACAGTCTTGTCAGTGTTTAAAAACAGTTTGTTTTGGGAAATCCAGTTTTCGAGTCTCAAAATGTCAGACTGAAGTATGTGTTGAAGGTTAGAGAGGCTATGGCTGTGTGCATATAGGATTGTGTCATCTGCATACATGTGTATTGAGGCTTCCTTACAAGCTGTGGGAAGATCATTAATGAACACTGAGAAGAGTAGGGCCCCCAGAACAGAGCCTTGCGGGACACCAAAGGTGATATCCAGGGGGTTGGAGTTGGAGCCTGAGATGGACACATGTTGGGATCTTCCTGATAGGTGGGACTGAAACCAGTTTAAAGCATGCTTCACTATTCCAGAGCTCTGGAGTTTGTTAAGCAGGATAGCATGATCAACTGTATCAAAAGCCTTTGCAAAATCTAGGAATACTGCACCAGTGAGTTGTCCCCGTTCCATTCCACACTGGATTTCATTGCAAACTTTTAGCAGGGTAGTTACGGTGGAGTGTTTGGGACTAAAACCAGATTGGAATTGGCTAGGGAAATTTGTCTTGGTGTAGTAGTCGTTTAATTGGGAGTGGACACATTTTTCCATGACTTATTATAGTATTGGGAGAAGAGAGATTGGCCTGTAGTTTGAGACAGTGTTTTTGTCCCCACTTTTGAAGATTGGGACAACTCTGGCAGTTTTCCAGGTCTTAGGGATATGGCCTGCAGACAGGATAGAGTTGACTATGGAAGCAAATGGTTTGGCAGTGGCTGGGGCACCAAGTCGTAGGAACCTAGATTGTAGCAAGTCAGGTCCGCATTGGCTGCTTAGTTTTAGTTTGAGGAGCGCTTGTGTAATCTCCTCTTCAGATACTGGGCCAAATTATAAATTGTGGGCAGTGTTGGGAAGGGGTGGGCTATGTGGGCACTCCCAGGATGAGATTCAGGTTTGTGGTTTGGGCTGCGTTTCGCTAGTAAGTTAGTGGCACACCCCACAAAGTAATCATTGAATGCATTTGCAATGTCAGTGGGGTTTGTCAGAGTAATATCCCCCTTAGTGATATTACTTGGTTGTTGATGGTTAGGAGGCTGGAATATATTGTTGATAACCTTCCAGAAGTTAGCTGGGTTTGAAGTATTTTGGTGGAGATTGTCAGAGTAATATTGTGCTTTTGCGTGCCTTGTTTGCCTTGTGCACATGTTCCGCAGGCATCTGTAGTGATTGAGATCCTTGGTAGTGCCAGTTACTTTGTAGCTTTTCCACAAGGTATCCCTGAGCTGGTAGAGTGCAATAAGGTCAGTTGAAACCCATGGAAGATGGGACACCCGTACCCTTATTTTGCGTAGTGGAGCATGGGTATCGCAGAGTTTTAAGAACTCGGATTGGAAATAGTCGAGCGCAGAATCAGGGTCGGGAATTTAATCGATTCTGTGCCATGGGCAGTTGGTAAGGTCATCCATAAACTGTTGTGGGTTAAAGTTTTTAAATGTTCTAGTGAGGAGAACTTTAGGGCTTGAATGGGGCGTTTTAATTTTCCTTTCACAGTACACTATTGCATGGTCACTGAAAATGTCCAGAAGGATGCCAGAGGATTGGATTCTGCTTGGATTAGAGGAGAGAATCCAGTCTAGCAAGGAATGGTTATGCGATTTCAGGTTTGTCCGTGTGGGTTGGGAAATGAGTTGTGATAGCTTAAGTGACTTGAGTTGTATCTGGATTTTATGGTTTTTAGGGTCAAGCCAGTTGAAGTTGAAATCCCCAAGAACTAGCAGATCACCCTTCTCGTTCAGAGAGGAAATGGAGTCAAGAAACTGGGTGATATCAGCCAGGGATTGTAGAGGGGCTTTAGGGGGGTGGTAGATGCCAGTGAGCAAGATGGGCTTAGAAAAGGGGAGGCAGATTTTGCCAACTAGAATTTCAAACGAGCGTGGGCTTGGGGGGCAATTTAACAGTGTAAATTGTAATGTGTCTGCAATATCAAATAACACCCCTCCTCCTCTCTTTGACCTATCTCTCCTAAAAATGGAGTATCCCTGAATGGCGATATTTGCATTAGGGGTTTTATGGATTAGCCATGTTTCTGTAAGAACGATGGCTTTGGGTTTATGCATAAGGCACCATGCCCTTAGTTCGTCCAGTTTGGGCAGCAGGCTCCGAATATTTATATGGGCGACAGATAGCCCTTTTTGGAATTTAAAGGTGGAATTCTCAGGGGCATGGGACAGATTTGAAATGGGAGGATTTGGGTTTGGTTCAATATCACCTGCTAAAGAGAGTAATAGTATGAGCAGAAATTTGGGTAGTTGTTTGCAAGTTGTACATTTGTGGTGTTTGCCATTAGAGTGAGCAGTGGTTGGTGTGCTGGTTTTTAGAGTTCTCCACCAACATTCCATAGATAGTGAAAGGCTTTTGAGTAGTCCAGGGTGTATGGTGATGTTGGGTGTGGGCCAGGATGGAGGAGTTTGTAGTGTATAGAGGGAGTAACATCTCCATGAGGCCAGGAGAAAGAAAAACGTTAAGATACATAGCAGGTTCATGATGCCAGAGGTAAGCAGTACTGCATGGAGCTGTTGTGAGTGTGTGCAGACTAAACAGCAGGGGTGTGCCTGTTCCTTGTCAAATGTTTTGCTGCATTGCAATGCTAGTCAGTTCTGGATTTCAGTGGGCTGAGTGGATGTGGGAGTTATTTTTGTGCAGTCAGTTTTGGGAGAGGCTGCAGTGAAATAAGTTGTAAAGGGGTGTGGGGTTTAAATATGCAGGTTAACAAGCATGGGATCAAAGTGTGGTCATATAAGCTCACCGTTTGTTGCCTTGAGTAAGAGTTTGCAGAAAGGATGCAGTCCCCAGTCACCTCTAGTCAAACTATAGTCTATCTATATATTGTCACTTAAAATTATCACTTTTAATGCATAAATCTTAAGATGCCAATGCTTCCTTGCCAATGCAAGGGGAATATGTGATTTATACATCTAAAGCAGTCACATGACCCTCCCCCCGCCCCAATAAATCAGCTTGTTCCAGTTGGTCAATTAACAGTACAGAGTTAAGAGGGGAAAAAAAAATCTTTTAAACAGGACTTGCACATCAGGAACATACCAAACTTATCACTGCTTAAGGCCACTGAGTAAATCTTTTAAACAGGACTTGCACATCAGGAACATACCAAACTTATCACTGCTTAAGGCCACTGAGTAAATCTTTTAAACAGGACTTGCACATCAGGAACATACCAAACTTATCACTGCTTAAGGCCACTGAGTAAATCTTTTAAACGGGACTTGCACATCAGGAACATACCAAACTTATCACTGCTTAAGGCCACTGAGTAAATCTTTTAAATGGGACTTGCACATCAGGAACATACCAAACTTATTACTGCTTAAGGCCACTGAGTAAATCTTTTAAAAAGGACTTGCACATCAGGAACATACCAAACTTATCACTGCTTAAGGCCACTTAGTAAATCTTTTAAACAGGACTTGCACATCAGGAACATACCAAACTTATCACTGCTTAAGGCCACTGAGTAAATCTTTTAAACAGGACTTGCAAATCAGGAACATACCAAACTTATCACTGCTTAAGGCCACTGAGTAAATCTTTTAAAAAGGACTTGCACATCAGGAACATACCAAATTTATCACTGCTTAAGGCCACTGAGTAAATCTTTTAAACAGGACTTGCACATCAGGAACATACCAAACTTATCACTGCTTAAGGCCACTGAGTAAATCTTTTAAACAGGACTTGCACATTAGGAACATACCTGTGAAGAGAATGCAATTAGATCCATGTCATATCTGCGGAGGTTATTGGTCTTGCATGAAGAAAGTAAATATATAACTATAGTCTAAATATATTGTCACTTAAAATGATCATTTTAAATGCATCACTCTTAAGATGCCAATGCTTCCTTGCATGCAGCAGTAGCAAACCATCAACTGTCATAAACGACGAAGAAGACGGAGACTTCGGAATAGACTGTGGACAAACCCTCCCAAGATGTTATGATACATCTATGGTATTATTTTGTTTGTTTCTTCTTTCTTTTTTCTGTCCTTGACAATGCTGCCACTTACCATTTAAATTTGATCTATTACATGTGTAGATGTGTCATTAGGCTAATTGACAGCAGCTTGATTTGTGTGTGGGGGTTAGGTATTTAACTGCACTGTTGTTTTCTAGTGCACACTCGTTGACAAAGTGCCATAGTGGGCGTGAAACGTGTGGGAGGAGGAGTTTTGTCCATTTTAGGTAGTTCCAAATAAAGACTTTTAATCTTCTTCACTCGTGAGTTCCCCAGCTTTGTCCTACAGCAAGCGGTAGCCCAATTGATCATCTTCTGTTTCTTCTCCTTTTTTTTCAGTTGGCGCAACCTTTTGCCACCTGTCTGAATTTATTTTACCACCGCAATAATTTGGAAATGTAGCTGACTTGCTGTGATGGTGAGGTGGTAACCAGGCTGACTAATAAAGGTCAAGCCCTCTTGGTGGCCCATGAGTCACGTGGTGGGGTCCTAGAGTGTCAGCTCTTAGACCTAGCTGTCATGTACTGTATGTACTGCTATGCATTCTATGATAATATGCTACAATAAATAATTTTTGTGTTTTTGACTTTCCAGGAGTGCCAGCAAGCAGGAATTGCTAGGCTATGAGTTTCAGGGTGGGTTTAACGGAGAAAGTCTTTACAGGTTGTGGCTATGTAGCCGGGTACCGAGTTACAGAATACCCCAAAGATGTACCCGGGAATCAGGTAAGATTCTCGGATACATTGAAGCACAATGCTCTGGTAAAAATTCTGCCCTGAAAAAATCTTGCAGCTCACCGCCAGGAGTCCCTGCTTCAGTACAGACAAGAGAGGTAAAAACGGGCATAGAGATTTGTGTATCCTGGGTATAGTCAGGGGTCCCTGGTTTAGGGGAAGTCCCCCACAGTATATGCCCCAAACCCTCAGACACTGTATAGGGATTCAGGGTATCTCCAACCATGTATAAGATTACGAGAGTGAAATTATTTCTATGTCCAGCTTCGGTACAATTGAAGCAACCCTGAAAATGAACCTAAGCATTATTTGAAGCAACTTTTATTAAAAGTTCTTATAGTTTGGTCTACGAGCTCTGAAAATGAATGTGCGTGTCTTTTCAGTAGATCCTATGAGATAAGGGACTTAGAAGAATTTTGTATGTTTTGTATTAGCATGGTGTAAAAAAAGTGTATATGGATATGCCCTGTATACAAATGCAGCGGCCGTTATTTGAACAGTTCACGTGTTGTATACCTCGGAATACCCATGTAATGGCGAGTGATTTCTACAGCCGCGGCCCCTTTTAACCTCCTACATACCCGTAAAAATGCGGGGATGTTCTCCATTTGTCACAGAGTTTACCGCGCGTCAGCTGCATTGACCAGACAGCGCTAATGGCGCTTAACATTGAAAGCGCCCGCGGCGCCCAAAACAGGCAAAAACGGCCCGCATCTGCCCGCGATTTAAAAAATCGTGGGGAAACGGCCGCAGGAGGTTAAAGGCGGCCGCCACTGTACCAACCTTACCGCCTTAAGACACGTGTTGACTCGTGTTTTTATCGTGTGCAGAAAATGGCATTTTAGCGTTATCTGCAATACCGTAGAGAAATTTAAGTGGGCAATCGCGAGTTGTTCTAAATCTACGTAATAGCAATTCAATCTGTGTTTTATAGCCATACAGTACAGTACTTCAAGTGTCTGTAATTGTAATTTGAAGATTAACGTTACGAGTTTTTACTGTATAGTTTATAGTGCATAGTTTATAGTGTACATGGGAATGAAGTCCTTTCTGAGGCTCCTTAGCCATACACAGATTAAAAGTATGAGCACACGTACAGTAAAGTAACAAAAGTATTTTTTACAAATTAAGGATAATGAAGGGAAAAGGAGTAATACAAAAATACAATGTTGCATACTTGTGTACCCCTGAGGAAGCGGATAAATCCGTGAAACGCATAGGGTGACGTCACACACCCTGCGTCTTGGCGTTCAAGCGCGCATCTCTACAATCTGCAGGCATCGTGGATCCTATGTGTCAAAACAGGGATCGGCTCCCTTCTACAACAGAATCTCGCGAGAGCGAGAGAGGTTGAGCTGGTTACCGGTAGCGGCGCCTGGGTCACGATCACGATAGATCCGGCGGCATTAAGCAACTCCCCAGCAGACGGAGATCCCACCAAGCCACCCAGCAGGTCTGGGTAGGAGACGTAGGGACGTCCGTGTAGGACACCTGAGGTGGAGGGGAAGCCAGTCCTCGTTGATATTTTCATTCTTATGCGCTTGACCTACTTGCATCTTGTAAGTAGGATTCCTATAGTTGCCTGACGCAGGATCAGTGAATGTTCATGGTTTTTTGTTTTTAAATGTGTATTAAATATTTCTATTTTTTTTACTTTCTCTATCACTCTGATTTTTTCTTTTGTTTATTACCTGTTATTATTTTAGGTGCAATGTCACATAACAGTATTACACTATGTTGCTGTGTTTATTTCTTTCCATGTGCTGAGCGACGGCTGGACCCAATCATCATATCCTTGGAACTTTGGGGACTTTATTCAGCAAATTATTCTCACCTATACGGTTGTATTCACCTATATTGTATAATTTATTGAGTTGCATTATATTGTGTGTTATTCACTTTTTATAAATGAAAGGGCACCCCTATTTTGTTTTTGTACACATACAGTATAGTAACAAAAGTATTTTTTTACAAATTAAGTGTTGTATTTGTGCAGGATAATGAAGGGGAAAGGAGTAATACAAAAATACAATGTCGCTTCTTCCGAATGTTAAATATTTTTTCCGCTCATGCGTGTACAGTATGTCTAATTTGAACCTTGTTGAAACGCATATGCGTGTGATCACATTTAGGCGCATGTGTGTATGTATTTGAACTACAGGAGCAGGAATAATCCTGCACACCTGGATGGGTGTGATACCGACTCCACTTTCTGGGGGATTTGGAGAGAATAACTCATTCAGGGCCTCATGCAGAGAGCATAGAATTTTAAAAATGGCGAATTTCATAAAAAGTAGCTTTTTTGGAGAGTTTTATTCTCCATATGCAGAAAAGTGCGAATTCTGCTATGTTTAACATGGATGCGTGTGGCGAGTTTAAATTGGCGAGATGCGCGCTTCAGAAACGTGTAAAAACAAATTCGCGCCTTTTTTTTCCCCTTTACTATAGGCGGCGAGCGCCATCTTGCCATATTTTCGTGGCGCGGCAAAAATGCGAGAATCGCGCCTTTTTTTGGCGCGAACAGCCGCTACTTGCCGTTCGCACCTCTCTGCATTCGGAGAGTTTTAAAAATGGCGCGATGGAGGTTCTCGCCAGCCGCGAGGCGAGTTTTAAACATAGAAATAAAAAAATGGCGCGTTTTTCGCAACTCGCCATTTTATGCCGTTTTCTGAAGGAAATTGAACAAAAAATGGCGAGTTTTGAAATAACGATGCTCTCTGCATGAGGCCCTCAATGTGAATTTCAAGTCTAAAAAAAAAAAAAGAGGCATCCCTTTTTTTTCTTGACATGGGCTTGCTTAACAATTTTTGCTATTCTTACAATCAATCAGTAGCCTTTTAATTCTACACTATAGTCATGTATACTGTACTTTATGAGGTGGGTGGCATACTGTAATTCTTATTTGGGGCTGGTGGGGTTCAAAACATGAAATGTTGAAAAGATTTCTTTGAACTAATAATCCTGCATACACACCTCCCCCCCAAAGACACACACACACACACACACACACACACACACACACACACACACACACACACACACACACACACACACACACACACACACACACACACACACACACACACACACACACACACACGGCATGTATTCTACTGTAATGTATACTATACTGTATATTACTGTAATTTTATTTGGGGGTGGGGATGTTCAAATGATTCTCATGAATTTAAAGAAGGAACAATTTTATTTGTACAGGATATTCAATGAAAAATGAATTAAACAAAAATACAGTAGGTCGTTTTCACGGTAGACCAGTGATTACCAACAAATTTATAACAGGATTCTGGACTGCGCATACAAGATGAGTAAAATAAATTATAATTTATTTCGTCTTAAGACAAACACACAATATTCCACAATTACAGTCAATATACACTTACCTGATGGGAAAACAAAATAAAATGTCCATGGAACGAAACAAAGTCTCCTGGCACCCCTGCATGCATGCAAGTGGGTGCGCGATGAAAGCCCTGCGACAGTCCCTGGCTAGGGGCTCAACTTGGCAGCCTGCTATCTCCGCCACAAGAAAGTCTTTCGTAATGTCCTTACAGGATTCGTTTGGGAATCCTTAGCTCAAACGAATTCTGGAAGAGGGCTGCAATTCTTTGTTAAGAT
>NC_134484.1:281644331-281654331 GCF_040206685.1 Ascaphus truei | reverse complement strand
CAATGAGATTAGCGTTACAACAAAAGGAAACAGGTTTTTGGGGCTGCTTCAAGACAATTATATGACCCAAATTATTGAGGAACCAACCAAGAGAGGGGCAGTTCTGTATTTGGTCATATCAAACAATGTAGAAGTAATAACAAATATTCAAGTCCTGGAACATTTGGGTAACAGTGATCATAACATGGTCTCATTTGAAATAAATGATCAAAAATCAGATTACTTGGGTTCAACAAAGATTTTAAACTTTAGAAAGGCAGATTTTAATAAACTGAGGTCTAATCTAGTAGCAATACAATGGGATGATGTTTTTGCAGGGAAAAATGTAGAAGATAAATGGGCGGTCTTTTAAACATTGTTAGAAAAGCACACTTATCAGTGTATACCCCTGGGTAATAAGTATAAAAGAAATAAGTCAAAACCAATGTGGGTAAATAAACAGGTAGGGGAGGAAATGGACAAGAAGAGGAAGGCGTTTAGATTCTTTAAATCAGAAGGGACGGAGACATCGCATCAGAATTATAAGGAATGTAACAAAAATTGCAAAAGGGCAATCAAATTAGCAAAAATGGATAATGAAAAAAGGATTGCAATAGAAAGTAAGGTCAACCCAAAAAAGTTCTTTAAGTACCATAATAACAAAAAACTGAGAAAAGAAAATATAGGACCCTTTCAGTGTGAGATGGGTAGGCAGATTATTGGAGATAAGGAAAAGCTGAGGTATTAAACAAATTATTTGCCTCTGTGTTTACCAGGGAAGAATCAAGTTCAATAGTAGTGTCGCAGGAGGAAGCCACAACCTCCATATTAATGAACAATTGGTTAACTGAGGAAGAAGTTCATAAGCGACTTGAAAAAAATTTAAGTAAATAAGGCACCTGGCCCAGATGGCATACATCCAAGAGTTCTCAAGGCGTTAAACTCAGTAATAGCAAAACCATTATATTTAATATTCAAGGACTCCATTTCCACAGGCTCAGTACCACAAGATTGGCGTAAAGCAGATGTGGTGCCTATATTTAAAAAGGGAGCTAGATCACAACCGGGAAATTACAGACCTGTTAGCCTGACTTCAATAGTAGGGAAACTACTTGAAGGTTTAATATGGGATAATATTCAGGAATACCTAATGGAAAACAAAATTATTATTAATAGTCAGCACGGATTTATGAAGGATAGATCTTGCCAAACTAACCTTATTTGTTTCTTTGATAGGTAAGTAGGAATTTAGACAAGGGTAATGCAGTTGATGTGGTCTACTTAGATTTTGCAAAGGCTTTTGATACGGTTTCACACAAGAGGTTGGTGAGCAAAATAAAGAAAATTGGACTTAGTAATAATATATGCACCTGGATTGAAAACTGGTTAAAGGATAGACAACAGAGGGTTGTCATAAATGGAACTTTTTCAGGTTGGGCTAAAGTCATGAGTGGAGTACCTCAGGGATCTGTACTGGGACCCCTGCTTTTTAACTTGTTTATTAATGACCTTGAGGTTGGGACCGAGAGCAAAGTCTCCATCTTTGCTGATGATACTAAATTGTGTAAGGTAATAGAATCAGAGCAGGATGTAATTTCTCTTCAGAAGGACTTGGAGAGACTGGAAACGTGGGCAGGTAAATGGCAGATGAGGTTTAATACAGATAAATGTAAGGTTATGCATTTGGGATGCAAGAATAAAAACGCGACTTACAAATTAAATGGAGAAATATTGGGGGAATCCTTGATGGAGAAGGATTTAGGAGTGCTTGTAGACTGCAGGCTTAGCAATAGTGCCCAATGTCATGCAGTAGCTGCAAAGGCAAACAAGATCTTATCTTGCATCAAACAGGCAATGGATTTAAGGGAAATAAACATAATTATGCCCCTTTACAAAGCATTTGTAAGACCACACCTTGAATATGGAGTACAATTTTTAGCACCAATCCTGAGAAAAGACATTATGGAACTAGAGAGAGTGCAGAGAAGAGCCACCAAATTAATAACGGGGGTGGACATTCTAACTTATGAGGAGAGGCTAGCTAAATTATATTTATTTACATTAGAAAAGAGGCGTTTAAGAGGGGATATGATAACTATATACAAATATATTCAGGGACAATACAAGGAGCTTTCATAAGAACTATTCATCCCACGTGGAGGAAAGGAAATTTCACCAGCAACAAAGGAAAGGGTTCTTTACAGTAAGGGCAGTTAAAATGTGGAATTCATTACCCATGGAGACTGTGATGGCAGATACAATAGATTTGTTCAAAAAAAGGTTGGACATCTTTTTAGATGGGAAAGGTATACAGGGATATACAGTACCAAATAAGTATACATGGGAAGGATGTTGATCCAGGGATTAATCCGATTGCCAATTCTTGGAGTCAGGAAGGAATTAATTTTTCCCCTTAATGGGGTTTTTTGTTTGCCTTCCTCTGGATCAATAAGTAAGTATAGATCTAGGATAAAGTATCTGTTGTCTAAATTTAGCATATGTTGAACTTGATGGACCTACGTCTTTTTTCAACCTCATCTACTATGTAACTATATATGTACTATGTAACTATGTAACTTCCCAGACGGTTGAAGGGGAGCCTAATTGGGATGACCCCTTTATTAATGGTTTTGGACCCCTCGACCGTCAGAGGTATGTTAATGGATTCAGGACAGGAAACGATTCCAGCCTGTACATTTTAAAACACCATACAATACAGTTTATTTATAAATGTATGTTCTGCTTATGCAACACTTATAAACCTTATATGTTTGTTCATGGTTTCTTTGTACCTAGCTGCACTCCAAAAATTTAGAAAGTTATCCACTTAATTGAACGGGCTCTCTGATGTGGGTTGAGGTTTGACCTATAATTGGTCTGGGTTACAAGCCGGGATACAATGTATTCGTGCTTGCTTTGATATGTAACCACAGGCACACACAAACAATTTCAACTTAAGTTGTTAACGAGCCCAGTGGATACATTTTGACAAGAAGGCACTTCAGCTAGACCACAAACCACTTATCCAATTGACTTTGCGGTTTAGAGATCTACAGCTTAGGAAGTTATACATATACTTCAATGCAGCCACCCATTCACAGGCACACTTCTTCACTTAGCGCTTGGTTCAGCGTTAGAGGCTCCCCTTGTGTCACAAATATAGTTAGCACTTAGTTAATTCATTCATTGTAACTGCAGCTTGATTCTAAGTTGCAAAACAGGGACAATAAAGATAGTGTAGGGGAAAACATGACATTATGGGGATAATACATTTTAATCCCTTCACTCCCAACAGGGCTCAGGGTTAACTAGCGGGCATAATACCTTTTTTTTATTGGCATGATTAACCCTCTCCCCCCACAGTCTTCTTTTCTTCAAAATTTACAATCTTGTCTTTATCTTCTTCGTAATGGCTGCATTGCATTCTTTAGTTCTTTTGTCATTGTGAGACTAGACATTTTTTTTAGAATGCACTAAGTAACTTATTTATATATAGAGTACTGTACAGTATGAGGATTTCAGTTTGCTCTCTGTATTGTTATGTATTTTTATACTAAACTGTATACAGAATTCTGTACTGTAACTATATGCTGTATAACTTTAACTATACTACTGTAGGTTAGACAGCACACACATGTCTAATTCAAATGTACTGTATACAGTACAGTAGATTACAAAATTTCCGGTGGCCTGCCCATTACGCTGTAAAAGAGCGGGCAACACGCTAGCAATATGATCAATATAATTATTGCATCTTTGTACTCACTGTCATTCCAGAAACTCATTATTCCTTTTGCTAATTCATCCTTTTTGGACGGTTTCACAACTTTTCTGATATGATCCTTCATCTCATGCCATACCAATTCGATGACATTCAAATCAGTTGATCTGAAATAAGAAGGGGGGGGGGAAGATGAAGCAGTTAAAGAGATATAAACAGTGTAAAACAATGAGAACAGTTACCGTACAGTACACTGGAGCATTTACTCCGGTGACATCTTTACCCAGTTGATACCGCTCGCAAGAATATGGGAACTAGAGGCAGTATGCTAAGGGTCATTGTCTTGGAAGAAACGTGACCAGATGGGAAATCATGCCTAATGTATTAAACAATCGGTGGGACTATTTTCTCTTGGAAAATACTTTATCCATGATTCCTGGAACGAGAAAAGAAAAATGTACAGTAACATTAGGGTACCAAATACTTTACACTACAGTTGTACGATGTATACGGCCTTATTTTTAACCTCAAAGATAATAATGCATCCTGGTCCATGTCTAGGGATCGCACATGCATCTTCACTGGGTGCTTGGGACGCGGTTTCAGAGAAAGGTGGCCTTTTTTGTGGAATGCAAAAGTGGCAAATATCTCAAGAGCTACAGTTGTCTCGTTAGTAAAGATGACATCCTGAAAAGTCTCGCCACTTTCGATCCATGCCCGTGCCTGGTCCACTCTTTCGATCTTGTTGGCATCCCTTATCATAGGATATGCTCTGTAATGACAAGGAATAATTTTACAGGTTCAGTAAAACCACACATTTACCTATTTTTTAAAGTAAGACACTTAATTTACACATCCATATTTCCATCCCAATTTGCGTCTCATTTGCCTGATGCTGGTCTCAGATGCTGTTACATTGTGAGTTTTCGTTAGAGCAGTCTTGACCCTTGCTGTGCACCGCTCATCATTATCTACATTGATTTGGTCCACCAGAAGCATTGTCCCCTATATTGTAAAGGAAAACAGAACAATTTGTTACTTTAGGCCCCAAATTTTCTCTAAAATAATTACAAGTTAATCTTGTATTACCTGAATAACACAAGAGACAGGGGGTGCCCAATGCTACATCCCATTGACAAAACATATATGATGAAAAGTATAAAGTAAAATACTTCAATAATAATAATAATAATAATAATAAATACTTGGTTATTTAGTTAACCCTTTGGCCAAAGCGTCATAAGCCTGCATACCAACGCCAAGGTATAACCAAATTAATGCAGGTCCTACACTACACTACACTTTGAACCCTTCCTTTTGCCTCTGTAAGAGGGGAAGAACCATTATAGGTCTTGTTCCTGCAGCAAATGAAATGACCTCCCAAGTTAAAAAGGTGAAGGAGGAGTGAGCTCTGGGGGGAGGTGCCACAGCCTCCAATTGACTGCTACCAGTCAGACATTGATAAACACACATTCCCAGCTAGCTCAAACTCCCACATCCACCACATGATGAATATATATTTATGTCAACCAGAGAGCTACTGAGCATGGCAATTGTATACAACAAGAGACAGGGGGTGCCCAATGCTACATCCCATTGACAAAACATATCTGATGAAAAGTATAAAGTAAAATACTTCAATAATAATAATATTAAATACTTGGTTATTTAGTTAACCCTTTGGCCAAAGCGTCATAAGCCTGCATACCAACGCCAAGGTATAACCAAATTAAAGTCCTGCATTAATTTGGTTATACCTTGGCGTTGGTATGCAGGCTTATGATGCTCTGGCCAAAGGGTTAACTAAATAACCAAGTATTTTATATTATTATTATTGAAGTATTTTACTTTATACTTTTAATCATATATGTTTTGTCAATGGGATGTAGCATTGGGCACCCCCTGTCTCTTGTTGTATACAATTGCCACGCTCAGTAGCTCTCTGGTTGACATAAATATATATTCTTCATGTGGTGGGTGTGGGAGTTTGAGCTAGCTGGGAATGTGTGTTTACCTGAATAACAGGCAATAGTTTGTTATATGCAAGGCAGCATGAAAAAGAATGAGAATGTGTGAATGTCCTGTATCGCTCTGGGGGTGTGTCGATAAGCTGTTGAATGTCCTTTTGCTATGCTTATGGAAATACGCGAGGGGGGATGATGCAACTTTGCCAGTCCGAGTGTGCAGGATAATACACTGTAGTTCAAAAACATAATTTGAACAGTTTTACAATAAAGGTTCACTGCAGTAAATACTACAAATAGCATGGGTGTGTGTCTGAGATATTTCCACAAGCAGTATGCCAAGTAGACCAAGCCTAGAAAAAGGTGAAGGTTTTCAATATTATAAACCCCTCCCCCCAAAAAATATGGGACTATGCCACCTCATACATGTATACAGTAGAAATAAAAATGAAGTAGAAATAAAAATGAAGTGATTTTAAGAATCTAAAAATTGATAAAATCTTAAAAACATCCATATACTGCTGCGGCCAAGTTTATTCGAGCATTTGCCCGTTCTTGGCCGCAGCAGTAGCCTGGCGCGCGCCCGAGTGTGACGGGCGCGCGCCGAAGCAGCGGAAGAGCGCCCTCCGATCGGGGCGCTCTCCCAACCGCTACCGGGTCCGCCGGGTCCCCCGGAACCCCCAGCCGCCGTCCCGCAGATCGCGGGACACCAGGGCTCCCTCGGGGAGCCCTGGACGCGCGTGCAGGGGGCGCAGGCTCCTGAAGACGCGTGACCGCGCGTCTATGACGCGCAGCACGCCGAGGGGCAGCCACAAGCAAGCCGGGAAATATCCCGGCTTGCGGTACCGGCCACACTTTAATAAAGTGTGTCGGTAGTGTAAGACATTATTAGAGTAATAGAGTACAATTTGTTTTCTCTAAAGTAAACACACTAATGCATTTTCCCAGTAGTAATGTAATTTCAGTACATACTGTACAGGAAATAAAATAAAAATACTTACTCTGTTATGACTATGGGACTCCGCTTTAGACTTTTTGCCTTACGATGGGCATGATAGCTTACAGTACTTTTTGCTAAACCAAGGCCTGAAATAACAAACCAGCGTTGGATCTTTAAAATGTTGTGTCCTTTCTTGTGCATATCCTGTATTCTCATGCTGAGATCCTTTGAAATTATTTTCTTCAGCATCGCTGCTTTTAGAAAAAAAAATCAAGCACAGAGTAATGTATATTCGATATGTATTCAATGTGCATTGAATCAACAAAATGGATGGTGTCTTTTTACTTTCATTTAATGGGCCTCTGCCTCATTCAACAGTTTTAATATACAGTACGCCAACTTTTAACACCTGCAGCTCGTGTCCATGCCCGCAAAAGATTTCAAATAAGGACACAGTGTATAAAAGGTGACACAAATTGCATAGCCTCCCACACACTGATCTCTATCTGAACTTGCTCTTGTCCAGATACTGCATTGTGCATTCTTCCTTCTGCATCCATGGATCAACCCCGATTCTACGGATGCAGGAACCTGCTTTCTTCTCCCATGCCGACCATGAGAAAGCAAAAGGCAGAAGCTGTTCCAAGCCAAAGACAAAGCGAAAGGAGAATAAAGAAAATGTTCCGAAGACCCAAAGGCTAAGAGCCTTGGGCCTTATTATGTGAAGTAGAAATTGGCTGCCATATAATAAAATCAAAAAATCTGGACGGCCAAAATTCCGCCGGCACACACCGAGGCGGACCCTTTGTCCAACGATGCTTTGCTGGGAACCCCCAGCTCACCTGCTACAGCACCCATCCATGATGCTGTTCTGCTGGGAAACCCATGCTCACCTGCTCCAACACCCATCCACGACGCTGCTCTACTTGGAACCCCCAGCTCATCTGCTCAAGCACCCATCCATGCAGATTTCAACTGCGCTCCTCGCACCAGATCCAGCTCGTTAGCCTGCATGCTGAATGGTTTAAATTGTGTTGAAATTCCTGACAACTCAACAGTGCAAAAGATTGATCTTCCTTTGGAGACCATGTTCAATATGGATTGGTGTATGGATAAGATGGAGAGGAACATCGCAGGGATCTATTCTTTGCTTGAAGTACCTGCCCCTGTATGTCCGGCGCAGGAGCAGGAGGGTGGCCTGGAGGCACCTTATTCTACCTTCACGGTTCCAACACCAAGCATACAATGGGACCCTCAATGCTCACCCCCTCCACCTGCAGAATACATGCATGCCCTTCTGTTGGAGGCGATGACAACACCGATAAGGACACAACAAGAGATGACAACCCTGATAAGGCCATGACAGGAGATGACAAACCCAATAAGGCCACGACAGGAGGAAAGCATCCTCCCAGAACACCTACCCTCGCCTGCTGCAAGAAGCACACCCGCTTCAGCACCCAGGATTCTAACGCTCCCAGACATCATCTTGAGAGGACTGCCCCAGCACGTCCGGGAGAAATACAAGATCGAAAGTTCTTGTCTAACCCATAAATATGCCCTGTTCATCTTTAAACACCATGTCAGTTTTGAGATGTACAGCGAGTGGACCCACTATGTAAATTATGAAGGAGATAAATGCAAGAAAGGTCTGCCGGTAAATTTAAGGAACACAATTGTGGAAGAAGTGCAGCGTTTTTGTCATGTTACAGATGCAGCAGCCATTATTTTAACAATTCATGCCGTGTATACCTTGGAATACCCATGTCCTGCGCGGGATTTCTTGCATCCGTACCGCCTCAAGACGTTTTGTCCTCTTTCATGTCCCATAAATAAATGCAGCCGCCCTGTAAACGTGCCCGTCAGGGGGAAAAATGATAAGGTTTTACGCTTACTTACTGTATATGATAATTTTAGCATCAGATTCTTTATTTATTATTATGGTGTGGGGGGGGGGGGGGAAGGAGCCCGCAGTGGTGTTTGTGTCTAAGTCCCTCCTGGCGGCTGCAATTTTTAAATGTTTTTTATTTTTTCGCAAAACACTTAATTTTACCTCACGGAACGCCAGGGTTATTTTAAAAGTCACCCACTGTCCCAATACATTTTTTAAAGACCTCAGGTTTCCGCGGAACCCTATTTGGGAAATGCTGCTCTACAATACACGTGTTACTCCTTTACTATATAACACACACACACACAAATATATATTATATATGTATGTATATATAAATGTGTGTGTGTGTGTGTCTATATGTATGTGTATAGTATATATATATTATGTATGTATGTATGTATATATAAATGTACTATATACACACACACACACACACACACACACACTTATATATACATACATATATAATATATATACAGTATATATATATATATATATATATATATATATATATATATATATATATATGTAAAAAAAAGAAGAGAAAAAGCGCCCGATCCTTGTATAAAATCAGATATAAATTTTTTTAAAAATCATGGACAGACAAATGCACACTCACACTTTATCAATAAAAATAAGGCATGTTATGGGACCAGCCCATGCACCAGATCGAAGACTCCACAGTTCACCTCCGTACGATTGCGTCTGAAATGGCTTTAAATGAACATTTGCTGTTGCCGCAATCACCGAAATGGGGTTTCTCCTTTTAGACCAGAACTTGTCTGTTCAGTGCGGCCGCCATTACTCTGGCCTACAAGTTCTGGTCTAAAGGGAGAAAACCTATTTCGGTGATTGCGGCAACAGCAAACGTTCATTTAAAGCCATTTCAGACGCAATCGTACGGAGGTGTGAGTGTGCATTTGTCTGTCCATGATTTATTAAAAATGTTATATCTGATTTTATACAAGGATCGGGCTCTTTTTCTCTTCATTTTTTTCTAATAGGTTCGTTGGGAGGTTGGTGAGCCCAAGAAGAAGCAGCCTGGACTTTATTATTGTCATTTTCATGGACTCATATGGACTTAAGTATCAATTCATTTATTCATATTTTTCATATTTTTGATGTTCAATATTCAAGACTTTTTTATGCAATCAACTGTTTCAATTATATAGTACATTTTCTAGTCTATAGGTCACAATAGTGTGATCATCCCATTTTTCATTTTTATGCACATTTTTTATTTTTATTTTTATGCACATTTTTTATTTTTTGGGCAATTTATTTTAACACATTTTTATTAATATCTGTTTCATACCACAAGTATATCGACATGTTATATTGCAAATAGGCATCTGTGCTGGGTGCAACATCTTGCCATATCAGATCAGGCTGCAGCAATTTGGGTGTAGTGTGTGAAGGGCGCTGTCTTTATTATTGCCTTATCATATATATATATATATATATATATATAATCAAAAAATAAATAGATGATACCGTTCTGT